>NC_057797.1:14940816-14946872 GCF_018294505.1 Triticum aestivum
GGGCAGCTGCCCCCTCAGCATTGCATATAGCTTCGCCACTGCTCGCCTTGAATGAATAATTCTGCTTCGAATGTTCAGTGTACCCGTACAAGATCGCCGATGTTGACAATGAACACTCCAGGTGTCGGCGTGATGTCTACCCACCGGTCCTCATGGAGGATCTGTAGGCCGCCAATTTCGTCTTGGAGAAGTATGGTGAGGAAGCCAGAGTCTGAATGCCGACTTGTCCCGATGGCAAGTTCAGGCTGCGGGCACGGAGGGTAATAGTGGCAGCGTATGATCTGTCCTTGGTTGCACTTTATATCAGTTAAGTAGCTCGGTTTGAGCCCAAGAGCTTCCGAGAGCAGCTCGAATAAAGTGCTCCCCAAATTCTTCACTTGTTTGGCGTAATCAAACAGAGCATCGCTGTGAATCAACATGTTAGTGTTGAGTGTCTTTTCTAGAACATGTGATTTAAGTAACCTTTCCTGAATATTCACAAAAAAAGACCTATATATAGAAAGTAATTTGACTACAGATTTAGCTCTTGTCATTTTGTCAATAACCAAGGAAGAACTTATACTAACAATATACCCTCCATATAGGTATAAATTATAATGTTACTACTAACTGTAAATCGCTCCTGTTCAACAGAAAATACATTTTGCACATAGTCTATCATCAGGAAAACAGAAAATAAGTAATCAATAGTAAATCAGTAAATCTCATCAACTTAGTATGGTTCAACAAGAAATTTCATTTCAATTAGAAATAGCACAGTCCCATTCTTAAGCATTAGCAGGACATGTAAACTGGTTCCATTCCCATCAGTATGGTAGTTCCCTTCCAACTTCAATTCCAAAACAATGACATTTGTTGGGTTAGCAGTAGGGCAAAATGAATATTATCAACATTTGGTTGGTTTGGTATAAATTATCAGCCTATCAGAACAGATTTGTGTGTATAAATTAGTTTACATGCTTCTTAAAAGAAAAACATCAAAATGAAAATATGTCACAAATTCAATTGACCATCACTAGTAGAAAAGGGGGCAACGGTCCAGGCCGGGTCAGCCCATTAGTCCCGGTTCAGTCTAGAACCGGGACCAATGGGGGCATTGGACCCGGTTCGTGAGCCCAGGAGGCCGGCCGGGCCACGTGGGCCATTGGTCCCGCTTCGTCTGGACCTTTTGGTCCCGGTTGGTGGGACGAACCGGGACCAATGGGTCTGGCTCCTGGCCCACCACCATTGGTCCCGGTTGGTGGCATGAACCGGGACTAAAGGGGAGCCTTTGGTCCCGGTTCAAGCCACCAACCGGGACCAATGAGGTGCCTATATATACCTTCGCCCGCGAGCAGAGCACTCCAGTGCTCTGTTTTTCTCTGGCCGGCGAGGGGAGGGGTTTGTGGTGCTCTAGCTCACCTCCTATGCACATGAGGTGTTCGATGAAATGCCCGAGCCACAGTAGTTAAGCTTTCTCCTCTCGAAGCTCGACCTCAAAACTCCATTTTCCTCGAGATTTGTCTAGATTTAGCGGTCCGTCACGCCCCACCCCCGTCTTCACCGCCGTCGATCACCCGCGCCGATCTCATCACCGACACCACCGTGGTGAGCCTCTTGTTCTTATCTTCTTTCTGAAAGGAAAAATATTGTTAATTGTATGTTTAGATAGATACCTGTATAATTTTCTTACTTTTATTATTGCATCTTATATAGTGCGATGGTTTTGGTATCCGCCCCCGTCGGCCCTCGTCTTGTCTATGATTCAGATGTGGTATATATATTATCTTTATAACTATTGGTTCATTTATTGTTTATGAAAATTATGCAGACCAAAGTGACATAGATTTTATATATCTAGGATGTATGTGAACCGGAAATTCCAACCGACCCTATTGTCAAGAGGTTAAATTTAGTTGAAGAAGAAAACAATTTCTTAAAGGAAAAAATAAAAAAATTGAGGAGGAGAATATGATATTGGAGTTGCATGTTGCGGATGTCGTCGATGATCACAAGATCAAGATGGATGCAATGCGCTTGAATATTAGAAAGATTAGAAAATATGCCATTCATACCGAGGCTTGGTATCATTATGCCGTTGGATCAATTGTTACCTTGGTTGCAATTATGATCGCCTTTGTTTTCGCATTAAAATGTTTTACATAGTTTCATTGTATGGTTTAATTAATTAGGTGCTCTGGAGAGCTATATGTTGTTAGATGAGAACTATGTATGTACTTTGGTTTTAATGTGATGATGAACTTCTATTAATTTGGACACTTAATTATATATAATGCACGCAGATGAACCTGCAATGGATGTACGGTGACAGACACACCTCCGAGTACATTAAGGGCGTGCATGAGTTTCTCGATGCGGCTGAGGCAAACAAGCAGAATGGTTTTATGTGTTGTCCATGCCCTGATTGTGGGAATACGAAGTCTTACTCTGACCGGAAAATCCTTCACACCCACCTACTTTACAAGGGTTTCATGCCACACTATAATGTTTGGACGAGGCACGGAGAAATAGGGGTTATGATGGAAGACGACGAAGAAGAAGAGTACGATGACAACTATGTGCTCCCTGAATACCGTGATGCTGCAACGGGGGGAGCTGGTGAAGATCAAGAGGAACCAGACGATGTGCCCAATGATGCTGCAACGGGTGAAGCTGCTGAAGATCAAGAGGAACCAGATGATGTGCCCGATGATGATGATCTTCGCCGGGTCATTGTCGATGCAAGGACGCAATGCGAAAGTCAAAAGGAGAAGCTGAAGTTCGATCGCATGTTAGAGGATCACAAAAAAGGGTTGTACCCCAATTGCGAAGATGGCAACATAAAGCTCGGTACCATACTGAAATTGCTGCAGTGGAAGGCAGAGAATGTTGTGCCTGACAAAGGATTTGAGAAGCTACTAAAAATATTGAAGAAGAAGCTTCCAAAGGATAACGAATTGCCCGACAGTACATACGCAGCAACGAAGGTCGTATGCCCTCTAGGATTGGAGGTGGAGAAGATACATGCATGCCCTAATGACTGCATCCTATACCGCGGTGCATACAAGGATCTGAACGCATGCCCGGTATGCGGTGCATTGCGGTATAAGATCAGACGAGATGATCCTGGTGATGTTCATGGCGAGCCCCACAGGAAGAGGGTTCCTGCGAAGATGATGTGGTATGCTCCTATAATACCACGGTTGAAACGTCTGTTCAGAAATGGAAAGCATGCCAAGTCGATGCGATGGCACAGTGAGGACCGTAAGAAAGACCGGAAGTTGAGAGCACCCGCTGACGGGTCGTAGTGGAGAAAAATCGAGAGAAACTACTGGGATGAGTTTGCAAAGGACTCAAGGAACGTATGGTTTGCTTTAAGCACGGATGGTATTAATCCTTTCGGGGAGCAGAGCAGTAATCACAACACCTGGCCCGTGACTCTATGTATGTATAACCTTTGTCCTTGGATGTGCATGAAGTGGAAGTTCATTATGATGCCAGTTCTCATCCAAGGCCCTAAGCAACCCGACAACGACATTGATGTGTACCTAAGGCCATTAGTTGAAGAACTTTTACAGCTGTGGAATGGAAATGGTGTACGTACGTGGGATGAGCACAGACAAGAGGAATTTAACCTAAAGGCGTTGCTGTTCGTGACCATCAACGATTGGCCCGCTCTCAGTAACCTTTCAGGACAGACAAACAAAGGATACCACGCATGCACACACTGTTTAGATGACACTGAAAGTATATACCTGGACAAATGTAGGAAGAATGTGTACCTGGGCCATCGTCGATTTCTTCTGACCAACCATCAATGTCGAAAGAAAGGCAAGCATTTCAAAGGCGAGGCAGATCACCGAAAGAAGCCCGCCATGCGTACCGGTGATCACGTACTTGCTATGGTCAATGATTTACACGTAATCTTTGGAAAGGGTCCCGGCGCACTAGCTGTTCCAAATGACGCTGAGGGACACGCACCCATGTGGAAGAAGAAATCTATATTTTGGGACCTACCCTACTGGAAAGACCTAGAGGTCCGCTCTTCAATCGACGTGATGCACGTGACGAAGAACCTTTGCGTGAACCTTCTAGGCTTCTTGGGCGTGTATGGAAAGACAAAAGATACACCTGAGGCACGGGAGGACCTGCAACGTTTGCACGAAAAATTCGGCATGCCTCCGAAGCAGTATGAAGGTCCTGCCAGCTACGCTCTTACGAAAGAAGAGAAAGAAATCTTCTTTGAATGCCTGCTCAGTATGAAGGTCCCGACTGGCTTCTCGTCGAATATAAAGGGAATAATAAATATCCCAGAGAAAAATTTCTAGAACCTAAAGTCTCATGACTGCAACGTGATTATGACGCAACTGCTTCCGGTTGCATTGAGGGGGCTTCTACCGGAAAACGTCTGATTAGCCATTGTGAAGCTATGTGCATTCCTCAATGCAATCTCTCAGAAGGTGATCGATCCAGAAATCGTACCAAGGCTAAGGAGTGATGTGGCGCAATGTCTTGTCAGTTTCGAGCTGGTGTTCCCACCATCCTTCTTCAATATCATGACGCATGTCCTAGTTCATCTAGTCGACGAGATTGTCATTCTGGGGCCCGTATTTCTACACAATATGTTCCCCTTTGAGAGGTTCATGGGAGTCCTAAAGAAATATGTCCGTAACCGCGCTAGGACAGAAGGAGGCATTTCCATGGGCCATCAAACAGAGGATGTCATCGGGTTTTGTGTTGACTTCATTCCTGGCCTTAAGAAGATAGGTCTCCCTAAATCACGGTTTGAGGGGAGACTGACTGGAAAAGGCACGCTAGGAGCGGACTCAATAATATGTAGGGACGGGCATTCTTGGTCTCAAGCACACTACACAGTTCTACAACACTCTACCTTGGTGACCCCGTATGTCGATGAACACAAGAACAGTCTGCGCTCCAAACACCCGGAGCAGTGCAACGACTGGATTACATGTGAACACATTAGGATTTTCAGCAGTTGGTTGGAAGCACGTCTCAGAGGTGATAACACTGTTTGTGATGAGTTGTACTTGTTGTCCAGGGGACCATCTCTGACTGTATTGATTTACAAAGGATACGAGATAAATGGGTATACATTTTACATAATTGACCAAGATCAAAAGAGAACCAACCAAAACAGCGGTGTCCGATTTGATGCAACAACCGAGAAGGGAAAGGACACATATTATGGTTACATAGTGGACATATGGGAACTTGACTACGGACAAGATTTTAAGGTCCTTTTGTTTAAGTGCAAATGGGTCAATCTGTCAGGAGGCGGGGTACATGTAGACCCACAGTACAGAATGACAACAGTCGATCTGAAAAATCTTGGGTACACTGACGAACCGTTCGTCCTAGCCAATGATGTGGCACATGTTATCTATGTGAAGGACATGTCTACCAGACCGAGAAAAAGAAAAGATAAGGAAACGAATACATCATACGATGAGCCAAAGCGCCACATAGTTCTTTCAGGAAAAAGGGACATCCTGGGAGTGGAGGGCAAGACAGACATGTCTGAAGATTATGAAAAGTTTCATGAAATTCCTCCCTTCAATGTCAAGGCTGACCCAAGCATCCTGATAAACGATGAAGATTATCCATGGTTACGGCGCAATAAGCAAATGACACAGGCGAAGAAAAAGTGAAGACTTTCTCCCGCAACTATTATGATGATACCATGCCAAATTTGTAACAGACGAGTATGCTATGCCAAATTTTTCAGAGTTCATTTGAAAACTATGAATTTAGGTCGAATTTTCTCTATAGGTGCATCTATGTTCATTTTTTTAGTAAAGTTAATCACAAACTTGTGGTTCACACAAATTTCAAAGAATTCAAATTTTAACTATTCAAATTTGAAAACTAATGGCACTAACAGAAAGTTTATATTTTTTCTAAAACTAATGGCACTAACAGAAAGTTTATAATTTTGCTAACCTAAAAGCAAAAAGAATTAAAAAATAAAGCAAGAAACAGAATAAAATAAATAAAGCAACAAACAAAACAAAAAAAAACTAAAAAAGTGTTTTCAAATTTGAAAACTAATGGCACTA
>NC_057797.1:14947697-14951664 GCF_018294505.1 Triticum aestivum
AAAGTTATTCATAAACTAGTGATTCACCCAAATTTAAACTATTCAAATTTTAAAACTAATGGCACTAACAGAAAGCAAAAAGATTTAAAAATAAAGCAAGAAACAAAAGAAAATAAATAATGCAGAAAACAAAACAAAAAGACTGGAAAAAAATTAAATATAGCAACAATAAGTATTTTGTTGTAAGTAGAAACAAAAAAAAACAAAAAAAAACAAAAAAAACAAAAAAATGCCAACTACTGGGCACCCACAGCGTGAATACGACTTAGAAACCCTACCATGGGCCAGGATTCAGGCCCGCGGAAGGCTATATGTGATATACATGTTATTGATGTGTACCTTACTAGAGCTCGCAGTAGCACCTGGGTATTTGATACTGGTTCTGTTGCTAATATTTGCAACTCGAAACAGGGACTACGGATTAAGCGAACACTGGCAAAGGACGAGGTGACGATGCGCGTGGGAAACGGTTCCAAAGTCGATGTGATCGCAGTCGGCACGCTACCTCTACATCTACTTTCGGGATTAGTATTAGACCTAAATAATTGTTATTTGGTGCCAGCGTTGAGCATGAACATTATATCTGGATCTTGTTTGATGCGAGACGGTTATTCATTTAAATCAGAGAATAATGGTTGTTCTATTTATATGAGTAATATCTTTTATGGTCATGCACCCTTGAAGAGTGGTCTATTTTTGATGAACCTCGATAGTAGTGATACACATATTCATAGTGTTGAAGCCAAAAGATGCAGAGTTGATAATGATAGTGCAACTTATTTGTGGCACTGCCGTTTAGGTCATATCGGTATAAAGCGCATGAAGAAACTCCATACTGATGGACTTTTGGAGTCACTTGATTATGAATCACTTGGCACTTGCGAACCGTGCCTCATGGGCAAGATGACTAAAACGCCGTTCTCCGGTACTATGGAGAGAGCAACAGATTTGTTGGAAATCATACATACAGATGTATGTGGTCCAATGAATGTTGAGGCTCGTGGCAGATATCGTTATTTTCTCACCTTCACAGATGATTTATAGCAAATATGGGTATTTTCTCACCTTCACAGATGATACACGCCACCACCAACGGCATTAGGGGCATGGCCAATGTGTAGCCTCAACCTGGTGCTCCACAGGCCATGTAGTAGATCAACACTCTGTTTTTACAGGATCAGACATGAAGCATAATTGAGGAGAGTTTCATGAAGATTTTGCAGTACACTTTTCTGTTCCAGTAATATGCATCAGGGCACCAAACTAGTGCCCTTCTGTGCCACATGTACACAATATAATCACTCCTGTACCACATGCACACAATATAATCACTCCTGTACCACATGTATACAATATAATGGCACTTGTACTTCCATTTTACTGTCACTTATTTATCATTACAAACTGCTCAACTTATCAATGTTCCAGGTACATTGATACAGTCTATAGTATACCATCAGGACACAGGCTCTCCTTCACAATTCACAACCGGAAATCAGAGATAGCAGTTTTCGCATCTAACCCGATGGAGTAGTAATGTTTGATGTAATCTCTGACGAGGGTCTCCCTGTACAACGGTGGATTCTCATCGGACAGCAGCTCCTTGATCGGACCATACATTCTCGTAGAGGCAGGGTGGAAATGCGTGCTGAAGAAGCACGCGATTGAGACCCTTGGCGTGGCGTTCTTCGCCACCACCCTATGCTCCACGCTCCTGAACCCGTCGTTGGAGATCAGCTGGACATTTTGAACAAAACTATCAGTTCAACACTACCACGAGTGATTGATCAATGCTCGCCTTGAACGAATAATTCTGCTTGGAATGTGCACAGTGTACCTGTAAGAGATCGCCGATGTTCACGATGAATGCTCCAGGTGTTGGCGTGACGTCTACCCACTGGTCCTCGTGGAGGATCTGGAGGCCACCGATTTCGTCTTGGAGAAGTATGGTGAGGAAGCCAGAGTCTGAATGCCGGCTTGTCCCGATGGCGAGTTCAGGCTGTGGGCACGGAGGATAATAATGGCAGAGTATGATCTGTCCTTGGTTGCACTCTATATCAGTTAAGTAGCTCGGTTTGAGCCCAAGAGCTTCTGAGAGCAGCTCGAATAAAGTGCTCCCCAAATTCTTCACTTGTTCGGCGTATTCAAACAGAGCATCGCTGTGAATCAACATGTTAGAGCTGAGTGTTTTTTAGAACATGTGATTTAAGTAACCTTTCCTGAATATTCACAAAGAAAGACCTATAGAAAGTAATTTGACTACAGAATTTAGCCCTTGTCATTTTGTCAATAACGAAGGAAGAACTTATACCAACAATATATCCTCCATATAGGTATAAATTATAACGTTACTACTAACTGTAAATCGTTCCTGTCAGAATAATGCAGAGAAAGAGAGCAACTGGGATCTATTTGTGGGAAGAAAAAAAATACATATTGTACATAGTCTATCATCAGGAAAGCAGAAAATAAATAATGAATAGTAAATCATTAAATCTCATCAACTTACTATGGTTCAACAAGAAATTTCATTTCAATTAGAAAAACACAGTCCCATTCTTAAGCATTAACAGAACATGTAAACTGGTTACATTCCCACCATGAAAAGCATGTTACCATCAGTATGGTGGTTCCCTTCCCACTTCAATTCCAAAACTGCGGCATTTGTTGGGTTAGCAGTAGGACAAAATGAGTACTATCAACATTGGGTTGATTTGGTATAAATGATCAGCCTATCAGAACAGAACTGTGTGTACTCCCTCCGTTTCTAAATATAAGACCTTTTAAAGATTTCAATACGGACTTCCTATGGATGTATATTGACCTATTTTAAAGTGCAGATTCACCCATTTTGCTCCGTATGTAGTCCGCATTGGAATCTTTAGAAAGGCTTATACTCCCTCCATTCCTAAATATAGTGCGCATTAGTTTTCTAGGGAAATTCCATATCGTAGTGGGTAGTTTGAGTTCAATCCAATTCTGGACGAAATTAGCCCTCCACCAACCCATCAAACGCATAGCCTCCCTCCTTTGTTTATTTGCTCTCGTACAAATCAGATGGGACAGAACCAGATGGCGGGAGCGTGCCGTAGTTTCCCTCTAATTTTCTAATCTACTGACGCGTTGGGCACATGGAACCTGGAGCAAATCGATTGGGGCTTTCTCGTTCAAAATATATCGCCAGCATATGCATTGGTATGTGGGCTTCTATCTATGCGCATTACATTTAGGAATGGAGAGAGTATTTATGAACGGAGGGAGTATAAATTAGTTTACATGTTTGTTAGAAAAAAACATCTAAATGAAAATTTATGCTACAAATTCAATTGAGCATCGCGTTGATTTGGTATCAAACTGAAAGTCATTTATCTATTTGCACATATACAGAGTAGTTTGAAATACTAGTTGAGAAGTTGAGGTAAAACTTTCAAGGCTTCCTTTTGTTCCCATTTTGTGTGTGGTTGCACTAGATATGCCCCTAATATTTTGTGATAATAAAGAAGAATGGATCTGGTATCGGTTGTGGTTGTATTGTGGTTGTGGCTTTATCTAGACTATATGTATAAAGCGGGGCAAAAGCCTTTTGTGGTGGTTCATGGGGATTTGGTACATATTTCTCTCAAGCACACTCAAATGCATAATTAATTATTGGCATAAGCAATTGCACAACAGAAGATCGATCCCGTGAATTCTAAGCACAAGCAACAATCACACAATTGACTATTGAGCATCTAATCAAGCTCAATTTGTAAATTAGGCAGTTAACCAGCAGAGCACTCCGGTGCTCAGTTTATTGCAAAATCACCATGTACTAGGAGGAATTACAGTCAGGTAAGCTGCGGGGCACTTACCGGCAGCTGTCCGGCAGGTCGCCGGCGTCGGGCTGGTCGGGGGCCATGCGGAGGTAGAGCGTGTCGCGCCAGTTGGCCACCGGCGACTGGTACAGGTCGAAGTTGCAGTGGTACTT
>NC_057797.1:14951674-14952491 GCF_018294505.1 Triticum aestivum
AAGAAACAGAATAAAATAAATAAAGCAACAAACAAAACAAAAAAAAACTAAAAAAGTGTTTTCAAATTTGAAAACTAATGGCACTAACAGAAAGTTTATAATTTTTCTAAAACTAAAAGCAAAAAGAATTAAAAAATAAAGCAAAAAAAGGAAATAAATAATGCAGAAAACAAAACAAAAAATCTGAAAAAAATAGGGCCCGCCCCTGGCCCATGACCATTAGTCCCGGTTTGTGCCACAAACCGGGACCAAAGGGTTGGCCCTCGTTGCACTCGTAGTTTAGTCCCACCTCGCCAACCGAAGGGCGCCCACACCTGTTTATAAGCCCATCCCTCTCTGTGTTGTTGAGCTCCTCTCAAAGTGAAAATAGATGCACCTATAGAGGAAATTGGACCTAAATTCATAATGAATTTCTCTGAAATTCAAAGAAATTGATTATGAATTTAGGTTTAATTTTCTCTATAAGTGCATCTATGTTCACTAACAGAGAAGTTTATAATTTTTGTGACCTAAAAGAAAAAAGAAATCACTAAAAAACTATAAGTATTTAGTTCTAAGTAGAAATGAAAAAATAAATAGCAAAAAAAGCCTAAAATATTTGTTATGACTAACTAAAATTACCAAATTGAGTATAATAATAAAACATAGTAATATTAAATAGCAGGAAAAAGATTGACTCAAAAATCAATTTTTATAGTAAAGTTATTCATAAACTAGTGATTCACCCAAATTTAAACTATTCAAATTTTAAAACTAATGGCACTAACAGAAAGCAAAAAGATTTAAAAATAAAGCAAGAAACAAAAGAAAATAAATA
>NC_057797.1:15009630-15052312 GCF_018294505.1 Triticum aestivum
CTTGGGATGGAACTTGCGGTGGCGGTGGTTGTGGTTGGTGGACGCCGTCGGACACGCGGAAGATGCGGGGGAGGTGTGTGACGCCGGAGGCGACGAGGCCGCGGACGCCGGAGCAGGTGGCGTCCAGCGCGCGGAGGTCGGCCGTGCGGTCGTATTCGGCGGCCATGGCCGACGCCGTCGAGGTATCGTCGGCTCTTCTCTGCAATTCAAGCTTTGACTATGGACCTTTGATTATAAAATCATCCGAACAACAAATCATCTACTACTCCCTCTTTGTATGATCTGAATATCTTATACTCCCTCCGTCCCAAAATAAGTGTCTCCACTTTGTATTAACTCTAGTATAAAATTGTACTAAGCTTGAGACTATTATTTTGGGACAGAGGAGTATTAGTTTACAGAGGGAGTAGTTTTTGGTTTTGTAAGCTTTAAAACTGAACAACCGACGTACTCAACAGTGAAAGCCTAACAAATTTGGTCCTTTGAAAGATTATGATGGACATGTGTCAGCCGAATGACATTGACAACCCCATCAAAACAGGAAAGAACAATAGAATAATAAAAAATATTTTAGAAATTATGAATTTTGGGGAATAACCATCAAGTTACGTAGGGTTGGACCCTCCTCCTTTCTTCGGCTTGGGATCGGCTACGAAAAATATTAAGCGCAAGCTTATAATAAAATAAAACATAGACAGACTTCCCCACCTTGCACAACACTAAAAAAATCCACCCACCAACCAAAAGAAAATAAAAATCATAAATCCTAACACCTATGCATTCTCTTGACACAACTAGTAATCATTTTCTACTTTTTGCTTATGCTAGGAAATAAGCTCAACTAGTAATGAATATGTTTTGTAATTTTTTCATATACTTTTCCCTTTTTTTTGGTTTGAGCAAAGAAACAAGCTCATGAAGTAATGAGTGAATATGTTTTGCATTTTTTTCATATACTTTTCCCTTCTTTTTTTGGTTTGAGCAAAGAAACAAGCTCACGAAGTAATGATTGTTGGTCGATCCTGAACGCGTTAACTACATACATGATTTGAAGATGTGGGTCCCAGTAAATAATGGCAGCCTAAAAGCAAGTGTCACAATGTATAATCATATGATTTTTTTACTAAAAGAGGGGCCACCGCCTCTAATTTGTATATTAAATAAACATATGTCTCGATCCCTGTTACACACTATGAGCAGTATTCAAAGCATTACAGCTGATATCGCCACAGATCACAAGCAGCAAACCGAAAAGGACCAGCTAGGCCTACATCAAGGCAAAGCTAGCCACAACCAACGTAGACAACAAATCCACATGCAGACTCCATTTAGTTATAAACACATGGGAGAATCGATCACACATTTCTAACAGAGTTAAGGCGAACATTTAAAGGAAACAAAAGAACCTCGAGTAGCAGCAAACATCTGTCAAACAGCAGCAGAGGCACACCAACTTGTAGATCTAGCCACCAATTCTTGAGATACCAGGTCTCCACCCCTGCGACAACTGGAACACCTCACTTGCTACTTGTTCTAGAAGCCTTGCCCCCGACGCCAGAAGCTTTGGTTCTCCTCCTTTATCTACAAGATGGACCATTCAGATATCCAGTATCCAATTAGCCGCGTCCCCCGCGTCGCCCCCGCCTGGGCGACTCGGGCGGATCCTGCGATCCTAGCCACCGGGCCGCCGCAGATCCCGTGCTTCCCTCCGTCGCCGCTGGAGGAACCCACCAGGCAAAGCCTGGTGGCCGACGGCGGTGGCGGAGGCTCCCTCCCCTCCCACGCAGGTTGGGTGATGCGGGGCATCCATGGACGTGGGGGCACCTGCCCAGATCTGGATCGCTGGCGGCGCGGCGTATCTCCGGCGGCGGCGCGTGGCGGCAGCAAGGTGGTGGTGCGGCTGTTGGCGGCGACGTGCGGGTTGGCTGGTCCAACCCGTACATGTGGCCGACCGGTGGCTGCGTGGAAGGGCCAGCGAGGGGCGCCGGAGGCCTCTGCTGGCGATCTGGCGGAGTTTCTAGATCGGATCCGGTCGTCAAGTCCGTTTCGTGCGGCCGTTTGGGATACTGCGGGTGCCCGGCGGTCTATTGCCGGATCTCCGCCGGAGTACCGATGGCGACGTCATCTTCGTGGCAAGGTTTCGCTCGGTTCCAGCCAGCCGCGAGATCGGGACGACGTGGCTTCCGGTGAAAATCGCGCCTGACTGCGTCTTGGCGGACGATGGCGGCGTCTCGGACATCGTTCCCTTCTCGAGGCATCGTCGTTGCAGGTCACGTCAACTTGATCGGGAAGTTCCGGGAGAAACCCTAGATCTGGGTCTACCGGATCGGACGATGACGGCGCCTTCGGTGTCGTTTTTCCTCCTGGGGGCATCGTTTTGGAGCAAGTGCTGGTTGGAGGGGACAAGAGGAGGAGCGGTGTTTCATCTTGCCCACAGAAGACGGCGGATCTCGGCGGCGTGGTGCAGTGGACTCGGCGCCTGATGCGCGGAGATGGACTCGCGCCGGAGGTTGACGCTGTCTGGCGTCGGTGACAGCTAGACCAGGCAAGGTACATGCAGCAGTACAACTCTGAAGATGGATTGGTGGCAGGTGGCTGCGGCAGCCTCATACCCGACAGGCGTCCTGGTTGAGGAGCACGCCAGACTGGTGGGTGCCCATACCCGGTAGGCGTCCTGGTTGGGACCTCAGGTCTTAGATGTTAGGTTTGGCTGCAAGGTCTGTTTGGTACTAGGCCCAGACTATTAGCATCCCTTCATCAATTGGATAGGAGTAGCGACAGTTTTGTTGCCTAGACGGTGGCTTCAGTCTTACTGTTGTATGACTTTGTAAGATCTTGTGTAAATAATTAATAAAGTGGTTGCATGCATCGTCCAGATGCAGAGGCCGGGGGTCCTCCTCCATTTCTAAAAAAAATTAGTTCAATCAGGACATACCAAATGATCATTGATAATTTTTGTTGGAAAATAATATCATTTTTGCATTTCTGAATATCTCAGAATATTGTAGAGACTCCTACCAGAACCAATCCCTTAACATTTTTGGGAAATCTTTATCCAGTTCCCAAAACATTCATGCGAAAATGTAGGAGTAGAATGTAGACTAAATGGGCGGAGACTCTCAAACACATAAAATAATCCCTTTGAAAGAATTGAACGAGGAGCCGCATGAGGTGAAAATCTCATGTAGGGTTCTGTAAAAGGACAATAAGGGTGACTTATCTGTAGACTTTTCCACTACCAATCCCAAACAACCCAAGTATGCCTTACGTAAAGTTGCCAGAGTATGATTAGCCTCTGGATTTGAAATAATGGCTCATATACCTGGTATTTTCCATAATTTAGAGGAGCATTCTATAGTACACCTTTCAGAAGACACTAAATTAAACTAGTCGCCGAGCACTGGAAAAAATATGATCAATGCTCCCATGTCTTCCACAAAACACATAGTTTTATTACCAATCCACTATCTCCTAAGCAGATTATTCTTAGTGTGAATACTTTTCTTAGACATAAGCCATAAAAAACACCTTTATTTTAAGAGGGAATTTCAACTTTCCACAAGAATTTCAAGGAAAGGTTACAATCAGATTCAATCCATTTTCTATACAAGGATTTAACTATAAAATTATATTAGTTGTCGGCATCCATTTGACTTTGTCAACACCTATTCTCATCTCAATTTCCTCACATCTTAACTTCAAACTATTCCACAAATCCAAGGATTTTCCATAAAGGGTTCTTCTAAATCTAAATCCACCCTAGCCTTTTTGAATTGCCTCAGCAACAACAATATTATTATCAAAACTAAGCAAGTACAACCCGGGGTAAGCTAATTTAAGTGGTTTGATATCTACCCACAATTCTTCCCAAAATCTGGTATTTCTGCCACCCCTTAGTTTTTTTGCAGAATTGGTAAATATATATATATATATATAACTTTTAAAATGCTAGTCCAAAATTTAAAATCTTCAACTTTAGGTGTAGCTATAGACAAACACCCATCAGGCACATATTTTCTCAAAAGAACAGACTGCCACAATCCCTTTTTAGTTTCTATTTTCCAGTACCATTTTGCCAACAAAGGCTAACTCCTAATATCCAAATTTAAAGTTCACAGACCACCTTGATCTCTGGGTTTACATTAGGTTTTCCAATTTAACAAGTGTTGTTTCTTCTTATCATCATCTCCCCACCAGGCCATCCTAGATCTAAGAAATTCAGCCTTTTCCTTACTCCCATTGGAATGGGATGAGAAGACATCATGAATAAACGCATGTTGGTCATGCATGCCTGAACTAGAGTGATTCTGTCAGCAATGGATGCATGCAGTTTATGCTGCCAACATCGACACCTTTTCTCAGTTTTATGTTCAACTCCTTTCCAATGTTCATTCCTAATTTTAGTATTAGAAACATGCATACCAAGGTATTTCATAGGTAAATAATCTATTTTGCAGCACTATTTCCTACTATAATTTATCCTATTTCAATGATATATTACATTATGATGCAATTTTAATGTTTCCCGCTCTTAAAATGCAAGGTAAACATAGAGAGGGAAACTGCGGGACAACTGGAATTTTGGACCAAAATGTAATAGAAGAGAATGTAATTTCTGGAGCTCCAAATGCAATGGAGATTTTACTGAATTATTTCTAGAAAATATAAGCCAAATGGCAAAAGATGGACGAGTGGACCCACCAGGGCACCATACGTCACCCTATGCGGGTGAGCCCTGGGTCACGCCATGTGCCACATGGGCCTCTGGTGGCTTGCCTCCCGATGCCATTTGGCCACAAATTCGCATTTTACCTAGAAAAATCACAGAAAATCCTCTAGATGTTCCGCCGCCGTTTGCAAGGCTAAACCTAGGTGGGGCACTTTTGCTCTTTGGCGGAGCGATTCTACCGGGTAAACCTCGGGGGAGGGGGGGGGGGCAAATTGGATCCATCGTCATCATCAATACTTCGTTCATCGTCGGGATCATGCTCTTGATCAACACATCTTTCCCAGCACCATCTCATCTCCAAACCCTAGTTCATCCCTTTTATTCAATCTTTGTATCAAACCTTAGATTGGTAACTGGGAGTACTTGTATGTGTTGATTACACATTGTGTTTGATGCATAGGGGATTAAACCTTAAGGTCGTCTACTTGAGGAAAATTGTTGTTTGCCTTCAGACTTTTGCACTTAGGGGAACAACAATTTCTTAGATTAGAGGAAGCAAGCATTTTTCTGGTGCCGTTGCTACGGAGATATTTGCTATAGTCATAGGTCCCACACTCCGTTACTTTACTTACTTGTTATATATTTTCCCTAGTTATTATTTTGCTTTTCTCCTTTCCAAAAGACCCAAAAATCACAAGACAATTTTATTACAGCAAGTAGCTACTTTTGTTTAGGATTGAAATCATGATGTCTACTATCCATAATATGCAATGTAGTGGCTCCTCTGAAATCTTAATGGATATGTAAGCGAAGAACCTAGCCCATCTATTAAAGATGTCGAAACTTTTGACACTAGTCTTTAACTTGGAAAACTAAAACCTACGCTATAGCATGTGGTAATATTATCGGAAAATATGTAATACATGATTTCTTCAATTTTGCTGGAGTTATACGTTTACCAGAGGGAACCGTTCTTGAAAGGACTAGAAGCTATAGTGATACTATTGTTTTATTGGTTAGGGACTTTGAGATAAAGTTTATCCATTTACGCCCCTCTTTACAAAGAATGTTCCTAGAATTGCCTCTAGCTAGTAGATGATCCTAGCATGAAAATTAGTGGTCATTACTTTTATGAGGGAATTTAAACCATTAATAAAATAAGTTAGAGAGGTATTATCTTATTATATGATGAAATGGGAGCACTCTAATAAAGGAAACCTTGAGTGGTAAATATACCATGAGTAGAATTAAATCTTTGAACCATGAAGAGTTTGAATATAATGCTATAAGAAAATATCCTCCCGCGGTATTTTCTTGAGCCCAAGATCTTCCCGTGGTATTAATTAAGAACCTCTTTGAACATGTTTATGATAAGTTTTATTGGGTTATAAGATGAGTAGAGTATGTTTTTTTTGATAATTTGTTTACCTATTGTGCTCGTAAACCACTGGAAGATGAGATAGCTATATTATATGAAGGGATATCAGAAGAGGAACCACGTAATGAGTTGAGTTATTCAAGTTTATGGGCATAAGCATCACAAAATATATATAGTCTGTTCAAATACCTTTGACCAGCAAAGAGAGAAGGAGCCACTAAAAAGAAAACTGATGGATTACTTGTTGAAAGTGAAGATGAGAAAACTTCAAACTATCCAAAAACTGGTCTGCCTAGCTAAAAGGCATTCAAGAGAAGTGCTTGTGGGAGGAAACCCCATATTTTTTTGTATGCAAATAAAAAATGTTATCGTCTGTAGCAACATTATCTTTTTATGCTTTGCTTAATAAAGTGCCAAGGACAGCTGAGAATTTTGTTGCAGCTCAATCCAAAAAAGAGAGTTGATGAATAGTTGTACTCCACATGTGCAGTTTATGGAAGTTGTATATGTGAATATGAGAAATTGAAGATTGGTGCAGAAACATAGTATAGCTGAAAACTGATGAAACAGAGCCCGGATGAAATATATTCCTTTTTGCGCCGTTGGTGTGTCACATATATGAGTATGGAAGTGCGTAAGATCCACATATCACGATCATTGCTAGCTCCCTGCAAAAACCAATGTGAGAAGGGCACCACGAATTATTAACCAATAATAACAGATAAAAAAGACCCATCTGCTCCATATCACAGTAAAATAGCATAAGCGAATGATGCAATCAAACTGATTACAAAGCTAGCCAAATCCCCAAAACAAATTCGAAACACAACCTAGAAATGTAGTCTGCTTCAGTCACGGTTTAGGTTTGGTAACAAAAGCATCATGAGCCAAACATCAGCGATGGACCGCCAGTGTCGCAGCGTAGGTGAAGATCCATATCAGTTTTTTTTCGTGTCAAGGAGACAAAGAGCAAGGAGGATAATTGATTAAGAAGACGAAGAGCGAGGAGGATAATTTATTAAGGAGAGGAAGGGGCTGAATCTGGAAAGAAGATGAACATTGGCATGGCGGCTGGCCTGGGGAGCATTGGAGGCTATGAGACGGAAGATGAACCGTGAATGGCGACAGACGTGGGCCATTTTTTGTTTTCCCATAGGTTTGGAACGTGTGAAGAAGGCAGTTACAGCCCAGCTCCGTGGCCAAGTGCAAAAAGTCAATAACTGGGTACGTACAACACACACGCAAGAATTCCAATCAGGAATGTAGTGAAAGCTCGATCGCACGAGTGGTGGGGTGAAGAAAACTGATGATGTGGATGCACAAGGAGCCATGAAAATCAGGTAATGGGAGCTTCTATTTCGATATAGAAGATTATTGTGCTGTCATTCTTTGCGTTTTGGCTACATAGTTTTATTTGAAAAAACATGCTTCATTGATATACCTGTAAATTTCATGTATACCTAAGTTGTAACTGCACGAGCATTTGGGCTATCATTTTTTCATTTACAATGTCTATGGAATGCGTAAGCCAAGAGATAACTAAGTTGCAACTGCTACAGTAAATATGTTTCCAGAATGCTTAAGCCAAGAGATAACTAAGTTGTAACTAAGTTTCGAGAGGAGGTATAGCTGTGAATTCTATAATACATAAGCCAAGAGATAACTAATACACTGAAGTTTGAAGAGTAGGTTTATCATTTGCACTACTCTGGTGCTTGCAATAATTTTTTTTCTGCAGATCTGAATCTCTAACTATCTCCAAAACAAGATTAATGGTTTCTAATAGGGAAGGCATGGATCAGTCCCCAACCAACAAAGAACCAATAAAAGCAATTTTGCATGGGCGCTCCTAGAGGCTGGTTCTATTATTCTGCATGTGGGATGACCCTTAAGTTTTTCTACAACATTCTGTTATTTTTGTTCCGACTATTAGTTTCAGTGTACACACACCATTCCTATTTAGCATCTGTTTATACTTGATCATGTTGTTGTTGTATCATATTTCCAAATTGATTTTTTTATTAACTAATGTATGCAACATGAAAAATCTTAAGCAAAATAATGTATGCAACATTTTTTCTATTTGAGGAAAGGAAGAAACCAAGTGGTTGAAACTAACATGAAGGTGGGAAAAAATATCAAACTGATTATTGATAAAATAGGGTTTGAAACTTAGGAGATTAGTTTCTTTTGCTTAACCCAGCAAAAAATTGGATTGATTTTTGATAAATCAAATTCAGTTAAGATAGGGGAATTAAGATAGAAATTTCTGAGCCGTGTGGGGGTAGGAAACTCTCAAGTCCGGTTCAAGGAAGGAACTGCCTATTCCAACCGAGGAGAAAAGGCCATTCTAGAGGGTGATTCACATGTGAGGATGATGTGTTATCCTTTATAGTCGAAGATCATGAGCTATTTCTGAACTCACCATGTTCTCTACTGACAAAATTTCTGAGTTGTGTGGTGCTTGATTCTTTTGGGGGATGATATTGTTTAGTTGTCAGGGAAATATGATTATAATTTCAACTGTTCTCAGACTATCAGTGTTTTATTTAAATTAACTAGATATTTCATGTTATTGATATAATGAAAAATAAATATATGATCTTTCCTCTGTTTGCAACATTCCAGATGTTGAGAGTTTTTAGTTCATGAGAATGTAACATTATTAGTAGAATTAACATAATATCAGTGTAGCCGAATCTTAGACTTTCAGCTCCTATTGTACTCACTAGTGGACTGCCATATGCTAAAAAAAAGTACAATTGCTCGCAAGCTATATCTTATTCTTTCCTTTCCATCAAATATCTCACTGTTTTAGCAGATTTGCTGATTCTTCATCATATGTGGAAAAGAAATGCCACCAGAGGTGTTTTCACAGAGGCCATCTCATATGACTAGACCCACACACACAGATGTCTTCCAGTGAATGCCTAATGCATCAGCCACAGTCTCTGGCCATTAAATTAATTGTGAATAACCCGTCCTCCTCTCTTTGAAACAAGGGGCACTTTCGGTTCTGTAGTGCTTCGGACAATTTTTGTCTTCTCCATATTAACATATCTATATAGTCAATGATTTTCTATAAGGAACTACTAAACTCAATCACTTTGGATTCGTTACTCAACGGTTTTCTTTTGAGGTCTAGCCGGGGGTAGTCAAATTGGATAGTGATTGATTTATAGGTTTCATCGTAAACCTAATTGGTTACTTTCAAGGGTGTGGTTAGGTCTTAGTCGACTGAGACTTATCAAGTCAAGTGACATAACATGTAGTAAGAAAGAAAAAAAACCGAAAAGAAAATTTTGCACTGATCTCAATGTAAGATCTCACGAATATAGCATTGATTGAGACATAACCAAGTTATAGTGACTGAGAATTAGCAATACTGTACTTTCAATTACGCAAATCAATAGTTCAAACCACCTTGATCTCAATAATAAACAGAGTATGCATAGCACATAGGAAGGAAACACTATGGCCCAGGTTGTACAGCAAAGCACGCCAACACTTCTAGTACAAACCACATATGGTAGCTGCAACAACAGTAGAATTTTCCACGACGAAGATAAATGGAGAATGAGCGATCATGTGTTGGCCTAGGCAGTGATGGGGACGCTATGGAGGACGACCGTCTCCACAGTGAGTCCGGGGCCAAAGCCGAAGAGAACACCCCAGTCCATTCCCTCACCGGTTGTGGTGTGGCCATCCTCGGTGGAGCGTTTGCGCATTTCGTCCATGATGAAGAGTACGCAGGAGCTTGACATGTTGCCATATTCGGAGAGGACATGCCTGGTGGCGCGCATCCGTTCCTTGTTCAGGTTTACCTTGGCCTCCACCATGTCAAGGATTGCTGGCCCACCGGGGTGCGCTATCCAGAAGACGGAGTTCCAGTCATCGATGCCCAATGGCTTGAAGGCGTCCTCCAGAGCGCGCTCGATGTTCTTGGAGATGAGCCCAGGCACATCCTTGAGAAGGTGGAAGGTGAGGCCAACCTCCCGGAGGTGGCCGTCGATGGCGCCCTCCGAGTCTGGCAGAATTGTCTGGCTCGCAGACACCAGCTGGAACAGGGGGCACTCGACGGACATGTCAGGGTCCGCGCCGACGATCACCGCGGCTGCACCGTCACCAAAGAGCGCCTGACCAACCAGAGAGTCGAGGTGGGATTCGTGCGGGCCGCGGAAGGTCACCGCGGTGATCTCCGAGCAGACCACCAGCACGCGCGCGCCGCGGTTGTTCTCAGCGAGGTCTTTGGCTAGGCGAAGCACCGTCCCGCCGGCGAAGCAGCCTTGCTGATACATCATGAGGCGCTTCACCGACGGGCGAAGACCGAGCATCTTGGTCAGCTGGTAGTCGGCGCCCGGCATGTCCACACCCGAGGTGGTGCAAAATACAAGGTGGGTGATCTTAGACCGCGGCTGGCCCCACTCCTTGATCGCCTTCTGTGCCGCGGCCTTTCCGAGCTTGGGGACCTCCACGACAACAATGTCCTGGCGCGCGTCTAGAGATGGCGCCATGTAGGCGCACATGTTGGGGTTGTCCTGTAGGATCTCCTCTGTTAGGTGCATGTACCTCTTCCTGATCTGCGATTTGTCACCTGAAATGAAGCATTGTTTGTTTGTTAGGTCGGTGTGCATCAGAGAAAAAGGCAAAATTAAGAGACGGCAAAGAAGAATGAAATTCATTGGGCTTACACATCTTCTTGAACTTCTCCTTGAGGTCGGCCATGTGGTCGCTCTTGGTGATCTTGAAGTAGTAGTCCGGATAGTCGGCCTGATACACGCAGTTTGCCGGCGTCGCCGTGCCGATCGCCAGCACCGTGGCCGGTCCCTCCGCCCGCTGTGCCTGCCTCACCTCCTCCAGCGTCATCATGGCCGCCATTGATCTGCACGTACCGTACCAGCGGCTGACAAGGTAGCTAGTAGTTTGTGGGATAGAACAGGAGGAGGTAGATGAATGACAGATGCTGCCTGTACCGGTGCTGGGTGTTGATATGAGTGTGGGGGACGTACGGCATATATACGTGGGAAGGATGGCTGCGGGAAGAAGAGGTTTGGTCAGTTGGACGGGAGGATGGATGGCCACGGATGCGTAGGTAGGAGATGCATGGATGGCGCGTGCGACACGTCTACGTCTATTACCAACCAATCCGGCCGAGTACTCGTGTGCTTAATCTGTCCATCCAGTTATGCGCTTGAACCGGTCAGCTATCACCACATCAAGCTAATAACTACCTCTAAAAAAACAAAAAACAATAACTAGCTAATAGTTCGGGGAGTACGTAGGTGGAAGATGTGGTCGGCCACATCACCAACAAAACGAAAATTGTTCAATATTTGCTCTAGCGCTTTCGGGGCGTCACTATGAGTTAGAGCATCACTAGTTATGAACCCGTGCAATCGCACGGGCCATATATATCGTAATCTTTTGCACAGTTAGGACAATGATGACTTAGATTGACATAATCTTTCTTGTTTGAAACAATAATGTAACGGAATAATGGATGAGCACCACATTAAGCAAGATATCACAATGCCACATCATTTATTATTTTACAAATAGAAACTTAAGTTTTAATGAATCGTCGGTAGAAACCGGCAGAATTTTGTCTCTATGCCATTTTTAAATGTCGTTAGAAATCAATAATAATTTTCTAAATATTGAACCGTCTTAGGATTTTTTTTGTATAATTTATGTCACTATACATGCTGGCAAGAAACCTATATTTAAATACTATAAAGTTTTACTAGCTAATACAAGTAAAGTTTCGCGTATATATAAAGACAAATGACTCTTAGTTTCTTCTTGTAACTATTATATGCTTAACTACTATTGCATGAACAAACAAAGGACAAAAAACAGTTTTTTTAGTTGGATTACACAACTCGAAAGCACAGAAGATTCATAATAGGATGGTCAGCGTAATGTATCAAATTATATAATTTAGTTTTATAGTAGAAACTCAGAATTGAGTTGATTGCTCCCTTTGATCACTTCGGTTTGGCTATAGCTGCCTCAGCCTTCAACTTGTGCTGGCATGAAAAAATACCTTTTCTTCAAAAAGTTTTTCCCTAACTATGCCTGAACATGTACCTCTATAGACATGCCATCAAAAATATTGCTATCTCATTGCTAGGTACAACTTTAGTTTTTGCAGCTAGAATTTTTCTTTTATAAGAAGCAAGATATTTATATCTTGATATGTTCTAATGTAGAGGATGATTTAGGAAGACTGGTGTCATACTTCTCTTTTTCAATGATTGCAATCAAAGTGACATATTAGAAAAAAATTAAGTAACATAGCAAATTTTGAAAATATTGGGACACATAGTGTTCAATTCTTGTGAGATTACCGGTTCCCTTCATTGTGGACCAAGTCAATCGGTAATCTTGTCTTTTCCCTTTTTGTAGTGGATAAGGAGGATCTAACTAACGCGATACCATGTGTTGATTTATAGCCGCCATATAGTATAGATGGTGATCCGGAGTTCGCTATGGTGCATGCTGCAACATCTTGAGAAGGGTCTCCTAGCTCTAGCATCGCTCTGACGAAGTACCTGATGATACTTGAGTTACTGTAGATACTCCTTTTTGTGGGAAACACATATACAGAGAAACAATAGTTGTGAATCCAAGATGATTAGATGGCACATTTTTCATTGGAATAGCTCCTCTGCGAGGGGCCTATCTTTTAATTTTTTTGTTACTTTTATTTTACTGTTGAGTCAGCTTCTTATCCAACCTCATTTATTCTCCAATTGACAGACGTTGTATGGTGGGGAAACATCCAGGCACATATATCCAGTTGAATATGTATGATCATGATTCATTATTGTTGACAATTGTCCCTGAGATAAATAAGTTGAGCCGTTAGTTAAGCACTGCTACACCCCTATCTTTCTTTTTGTCTGGTGGAAACTGTTTGTTCTAAAAATATGCTCCTGGGTGCCAGCAATCATCTAAAGACTAAATAATAGTTGAGTATGTGGCATTTGCAAAACCAAAAATTCTACATAGATTCTTTTGAAAAAATAGGATGAATTGTGATTTTTTAATGACTAAGAACATAGTTTGCCGGGTTTCAAGAGAGTTTATTGTTTAAATTTAACATGTGCATAGGTTATTACTTGTTCATGAGAAGTTTAACATGTGCATATTACAATGATATATTTCAATGATATATTTGACAATATGATGCAATTCTAATGCCTTTTCTCTCTTAAAATGCAACGTAAACACATAGAGGGAGATTACTGAACAACTAGAAATCTGGACCAACAATACATTAGAAGAAAAAGTAAAATTTTGGAGCTCCAAATGCAGCGGGTAGTTTACTAAATTATTTCCACAAAATATGAAGCCAGGAGCCAGAAGACGGGCCAGAGGGGACCCACCAGGGCGCGCACCACACGGCCACCCCATGCAGATGGGTCCTAAGTGTAAGTGCATCTAGTGCCCCTTAGTGATTTTGGTGTATTGAAGACTTATAGGTTGAGCAACTAATGTGTTTATGAGTGTACACAGGTCTATAAGTCCATGAGGAGTTTGATATTTACAGTGAAAGTCGACCCCTAAAAATGAAGTTCTTCGACTGAAGACTTTGATATTCTGAAGACTTTGAAAGTGAAGAAAATGGTGTGACCTTGAAGACTTGGTATTCATTCGAGGAACATGAAGCGTGAAGACTTTTGCTTTCGTAGTTTCGTTTTTCTCTTTCTTGAGTCATAGGAAACACAGTACTGTTAAAGGGGGTCGAGGAAATACTAAGGAGAAAATTTCCAAGTGATGCTCAACTCAAATCCTACACCTACCAATCCCTTCGAGTGAAGCCATTGGAAATCTCATACAGTTCAGTCAATTTCTTCAGTGACAGAGACGCAGTTCTTCTGGTCACTGAGGACTTTGCTCTGACTGAGGAGTTAGGAATTCGCCAGTGCGAATTGCCTACACAGTGAGGAACATGATAGCCCCGAGGAATTTGTACCTCAAATTTCCGACCGTTGCTGTGCTACGCGCCAGCTGTCCCAAAATATCTTATCCATCCAACGGTCATATCATTGAAGGGCATTTATGTCTTATCATGTCGGGCTGCTTCCTAGGCTATAAATAGCCGGCCCCTACAACCACTAGCTGGTTGGCTGCTCCGAGAGAACTTGACACTTGTCATTTGAGAGCAACCCATCCTCCGAGGAATTTGAGCGAAAATCATCAAGTGAGGAAAATCCGAATCCAAACCCAAAACACCTACAAACCCAAAGTGATTGAGCATCACTGAAGAGATTGATCCTGCGTGGATCCGACGCTTGTTACTTTTGAAGACTGTGCTTCTTCTAGACGGTTAGGCGTCATGGTCTAGAGCATCCAAGAGGAATTGTGGATCGCCGAGTGACCTAGTTTGTGAAGGTTTGGAAGTCACGTGAAGACTTACCACGAGTGATTGGGCGAGGACTGTGTGTCCTTAGCTCAAGGAGAATACGGTGAGGACTGTGTGTCCGGGACTAGGTGTCCTCGAGTTTAAATACTCAGCCGCTCCAACCAGATGTACAACTGAGACTGCAGTTGGAACTGGTCTACCAAATCATTGTCTTCACCAAGCTTACTGGTTCTATTTCCTCAACACTTTCATTTCCTCATTACTGTGTTGTCTGTTTGTTCATATCTGTGTTTGAAGACTTTGACTGAAGAATTTCACAAATTCCTCAGTTCAATTTCTTCAGTCCGTTTGTCTTCATCTAGAGCTATCCTGTGCTTACGCTTTCTGTACTCTGTGTTTGTCTTCATTTCATCATGATGACCATGCATGTAACTTGCTATGTTTACTTCTGAGTACTTATTCCGCTACTAGTTTTTCTTCGCTAAGGAATTTCCTCACGAGCAAATTCCTCAGTGAAGAATTTCATAAAAATCGCCTATTCACCCCCCCTCTAGTCGATATAACGCACTTTCAATTGGTATCAGAGCAAGGTACTCCCTTGTTCTGTGTGATTTTGGTTTAACCGCCTGGAGTTTTAGTTATGTCGACCGCAGGTATGATCAAGGTCTCTGCAGGGTGTCCTACCTTTGATGGGACGTACTACCCCTACTGGAAGAACAAGATGCGCATGCATCTTGAGGCAATTGATAACGATCTCTGGTACGTTGTGGAAAATGGTATTCCCTCAGTCTCACCCTCACTGAATGCTACCGATGTGAAGAGATTCAAGCAACTTGACTCCCAAGCAAAGAATATCATATGTGGGCATCTGAGTAAAGGACAGTATGGTAGAGTGAGTGCTTTGGAAACTGCTAAGCTTATCTGGGATAGGCTGTCCAAAGTCAATGAAGGAGTTTCAACTCAGCGTGATTCTCGAGTTGATGTTCTTCGCAATCTCTTCAACTGCTTCAAAAGACACAATAATGAAAATGTTCAGCAAACCTTCGATCGCCTCACTGACATCTCAAATGAGCTACAAGCACTTGGTGCCACTGACATCACCGACCATGAGATGGTGAAGAAATTGCTGAGATCGCTTGATTCCTCATTTGACACTATGGCACAAATGATTCAAGAGCGTGCTGATTACAAGTCACTTGACCCCGCTGATATCCTCGAGAGGCTTAACACTCATGAGTTCCAGCTTGCTGAAAAGAGAGATCTCTATGGTTCGAGCTATGGCAGATCACGTGCACTGAAGGCCAAAGTAGTATCAGAATCCGAAGATGAAGACTCTGGTAGCAGCCTTGGTGACCCTGAAGAACTGAGTCATGATCTAGCACTGCTTGTGAAGAAATTCCCGAAGTTCTCAAGACGTGGTCGCTTTGGAAAACCCTCAAGGAGCAATGATTCCTCATCCAGTGACTACAAGAAGAGGCTTTGTCACAAGTGCAAGAAGCCAGGACACTACATTCAAGACTGTCCTCAGTGGGAAAAGGAATCAAAGAAGAAGAAATACAAGGATTACAGTTCTGATGATGCGAAGAAAAAGAAGAAGTTCTCAAAATCTTCATCATCAAAATCCTCAAAATCTTCATCTCACAAGAAGAGCAGCTCCAAGAAGGCTCGGGCATTCATTGGCAAGGAAATGGACTCTGAAGCTGAATCAGAGGAACAAGAGGAAGAGGAAGCGTCTGAGGATTCTGAATCTGGTGTGGCAAGCCTAGCCCTCGCTACCGCATTCGTCATCAAGTCTATCTTCAACACTGAAGAAAGTGCTCTCTCCAGCAAGGCTGATGAAATCAGTGATGACTACGCTCCCACCTGTTGCTTCATGGCAAAGGGTGCCAAGGTACTCAAATATGCCTCCTCTGAGTCTAGTGAAGATGAATCTGATGAAAATCTTAAGCCTAGCTACTCTAAACTTGCTAAGATTGCTGTGCAACAACAAAAGGCTTTTGAAAAGGTTCAGAACATGCTAGACAAAAGTGATGATATGTTGGGTGAAGAAATGGATCGCTCTAAGGCCTTGACTAAAAATCTTCAAAGACTTCAGAACAGGTTTGACAACCTTCAAAATCATCATAACACTCTCTTATCTAATCATGAGAAGCTTTCTTATGAATATCTTCAAAAGAAGCAAGATCTTGAGAAACTAAGAGAAAGTTATGAAGATCTTCAGAAGGAGCGCGATTCATTACTTGCTCAACAAATCAGCGCTGCTCAGGAAGAATTTATTCCTCCATGTTTAAAATGTATTGAACGAGAATCTGCTAATTCTTCACCTGAATGTTCAAATGCTTCAAATGTTACAAATTCTTCAAATGTCTCTGCTATCACTAATTCCTCATCTGAGGACATTGCAAGTATCACTGACGATGCTGGGCTGAAGGAATTATACATGACAGGCATGTACAAAAGCCTCAAAGGGCATCAGGCTCTTTGTGATGTGCTTAAAAAGCAGATCCTCAACAGGAACCCTAGGAAAGAGGGTATTGCCTTTGAGAGGAAACTCAATGCGGATGGTACTTATTGGAAGCCTGAGCAGTACCCCAAAACCACATGGGTTGCTGCAAAGGGACCTCCAGTTGATCCATCTGACTTATCTGGCTATACATGTGAATCTTCTCATTCTTCTGATGAGTCATTTGACTTCAACTATAAACTGTTCAAAAATCAGAATGGTGAAGTATTTGCTAGATATGTTGGCACTAACTGCAGGAACGGTTCCCCTATGAAGAAAATCTGGGTTCCCAAAAGTTGCCTTGAAAGTCTTCAGGTGAATGTCCTCATGACACCACCTGTGAAGAAAAGGAACCCCAGATCTAATTCTTCATATGGACCAAATTCTTCATATGGATCCAAGTCTTCATATGGACCAAATTCCTCAAAGGGATCAAATTCCTCACATGGATCAAAGTCCTGATATGAACATCATCGTGCTAACAACTCTGTTTCGTAGGGAAGAGCCAAGGGCTATGACTATAAGCATTATTCTTCTAATCATTATGTTCACAAGTCCTCGAAGAATTTCTCTGCTTATGCATATGCTTACTCTAACCCCTCTTATGTGAAACGAAATGGTTTGGCTGCTTTGCCACCATTCTCATATGGAGCTCACAGAGTGATGAACTCTTTGCCACCCCTTCAGATGTGGGTGGTGAAGAAAAAGAACTAATCTCTTCTGCAGGGTCAGGTCTCCAGATGTGCTGAAACGTCTGAAGAATTTGCTGGGGACCTGACGAAATTGCCTGAAAGGACGCAGGCTAACCATGATGAAATGAACTTTCATTTCACACGTTCTCCTTATGTTTTATATATTCTACTGCTTGATGAAATTGATCTGATGAATTGTGATATCATATTCTTCACTGCTGAAGTATATGAGGTCGTAAGTTACACTAATTCATCTGCAGGATGATCAACCCAAAGCCACTGAATGGGTACTTGATAGTGGATGTACAAATCACATGACTGGTGACAAGAATCTGTTGATGGATGCTCCATTATCAGCGTCACACATGAAGCATATCATCTTCGCTGACAAAAGCAAAAGTCAGGTATTGGGTCTAGGTAAGGTTGCTATCACAAAGGATCGACACATGGACAAAGTCATGCTTGTTGAGTCCTTAGGATACAATCTTATGTCTGTCTCAATGCTTTGTGATCTTGATATGGTTGTTTTCTTCGGAAAGTATCGTTGTGTTGTGATTATGGAAGCTGACAAATCCAAAGTCTTCGAAGGCTTTAGGAGAGGAGACTTGTATATTGTTGATTTCTCTGCAGATTCACAACCTGCCGTGTGCCTACTTGCAAAAGCTTCAGAAGGATGGCTATGGCATCGACGACTTGGTCATGCAGGCATGAGGAATCTGCACACGCTTGCGAAGAAGAAGCATGTCATTGGCATTGAGAATGTCAAATTCCTCAAGGATCACTTGTGCGGTGCCTGTGAAGCTGGAAAAATGACCAAGGCCAAGCATCCGGCGAAGACTATCATGACTACTACTCGTCCATTCGAATTGCTTCACATGGATCTCTTCGGTCCTAATCATTATTCTTCTGTCTCTAATGAAGCATCTCAATATGGCTTTGTTATTGTTGATGATTACTCTCGTTACACATGGGTACACCTTGTCTCTTACAAGACTGAAGTGCAGGAAGTCTTCAAACGATTTTCCTCGAGGGCTTCAACCAACTTTGGTGTGAAGATCAAGCACATCAGAAGTGACAATGGCACTGAGTTCAAGAATTCGGGTCTCGATGACTATCTTGATGAACTTAGTATTACTCATGAGTTATATGCTCCTTATACTCCTCAACAGAACGGTGTCGTGGAGCGCAAAAACAGGACTCTTGCTGAGATGGCTCGCACTATGCTCGATGAGTATAAAACCCCTCGTCGTTTCTGGGTTGATGCAATTGATACTGCGTGCCATATCATCAACAGAGTATATCTTCACAAATTCTTCAAGAAGACTGCCTATGAACTCCTCACTGGCAAGAAACCCAATGTAAGTTATTTCAAAGTCTTCGGTGCTAAGTGCTGGATTAGAGATCCTCATCACAACTCTAAATTTGCACCGAGAGCACATGAAGGTTTCATGCTTGGTTACGGAAAGGACTCGCACACCTACAGAGTCTTCAACAATGTTCTTCACAAGATTGTTGAAACTGTAGATGTGCGGTTCGATGAAACTAATGGCTCGCAAAGAGAGCACCTACCTTCTGTGTTAGATGAACCAGCACCTGAGGAATCGATCAAGCACAAAGCTACTGAAGATATCATTCCTACTGAAGAATCTGCAGAAGAATTCATTCCTGAACGTGAAGAACGTCGAGCTGATGCACCTGAAGAATATGCTGAGGAAATTGATGCTGAAGAAAATGCTGATCAAATTCCTCAACGGCAACCAACTCACCCTCGCGTTGCAAAAGAAGTGCAAGTGGAGAAGATCATCGATGACATTAGAGCACCAGGTCCTCTCACACATTCAAAAGCTTCACATCTATCTAACTTTTGTGGGCACTTTGCTTTTGTCTCTATCACAGAGCCCACTAAGGTAGATGAGGCATTTCTGGAGCCTGAGTGGATTTAGGCCATGCAAGAAGAATTACATCAGTTCAAGCTCAACAACGTATGGGAACTAGTCAATCTTCCCGATCCTCGCAAGCATAACATCATTGGTACAAAGTGGATCTACCGCAACAAGCAAGACGAAAATGGTGTTGTGGTGAGGAACAAGGCACGACTGGTAGCTCAAGGCTACACACAGGTTGAAGGAATTGACTTCGATGAAACATTTGCACCTATTGCTAGACTTGAAGCTATTCGCATATTACTTGCTTATGCTAACCATCATGATATCATCTTATACCAAATGGATGTGAAAAGTGCATTCCTCAATGGTAAGATTGAGGAAGAAGTATATGTTGCTCAACCCCCAGGTTTTGAAGATCCAAAACATCCTGACAAAGTCTTCAGACTTAACAAGGCCCTCTATGGCCTCAAGCAGGCCCCACGGGCGTGGTATGACACATTGAAGGAATTCTTCATGAAGAAAGGCTTCACACCCGGTTCACTCGATCCCACTCTTTTTACTAAATCATATGATGGTGAACTGTTTGTGTGCCAAATATATGTTGATGATATCATCTTTGGCTGTACTGACCAACGTTATAGTAATGAATTTGCCTATATAATGAGTGAAGAATATCAAATGTCTATGATGGGAGAACTGAAATTCTTCTTAGGTCTACAAATTCGTCAACAGCACAATGGGATATTCATATCTCAGGAGAAATACCTCAAGGATGTCCTGAAGAAATTCGGCATGCAAGATTGCAAAGGTCTCAAAATTCCTATGCCCACAAGTGGTCATCTATGCACTGATGAAAATGGTACTGACTTCGATCACAAGGTATACCGCTCCATGATTGGCTCTTTATTGTACTTATGTGCATCTAGGCCAGACATAATGCTTAGTGTTTGCATGTGTGCACGATTTCAAGCTGCACCAAAGGAATCACACCATACGGCTGTGAAGCATATTCTTCGATATCTAGCTCACACACCAACACTAGGATTATGGTACCCCAAGGGCTCAGACTTTGACCTTATTGGATATTCTGATTCTGACTATGCTGGTGACCGTGTGGATCGCAAGTCAACATCTGGTATGTGTCATTTCCTCGGACGATCCTTGGTCTGTTGGTCCTCGAAGAAACAGAACTGCGTATCACTGTCTACTGCTGAAGCTGAGTACATTGCTGCTGGTTCTTGCTGTGCTCAACTACTATGGATGAAGGAAACACTCAAGGACTATGGCGTCAACGTGAAGAATGTGCCTCTCCCCTGTGACAATGAGAGTGCCATCAAGATTGCTCATAACCCAGTTCAGCACTCGAAGACAAAGCACATTCAGATCCATCATCATTTCTTCGTGATCATGTGTTGAAGGGAGACATTTCTATTGAGCATGTGAAGACTGAAGAACAGCTAGCCGATATCTTCACTAAGCCCTTGGATGAGAAGAGATTTAGCAAGTTGCGGTGTGAGCTAAATATCTTAGAATCTTCGAATGTACTTTGAAAAATGCACTCATCCTAACACTTATGCAAAATTGATGACTTAGATGTGCAACACATGAAGAAACGTTTTTCTTCAATCAATGAAGAATAACACTCTAAGTGTGAGGAAATCAATGAAGAATTTGATTCTCAGAACCCTACGACAATTGTACGCGGTATCTGAAATCATCATTCTTACACGGTGGGTCGCGCCACCACAAAAAGTTGAAAATCTTCAATTTGGATTTTTCCTCAATTTTTGAAATTCCTGAATCTTTCAAATTCTTCAACTTTGCAAATTCTTCACTTTTACCGTCGTTTTCCTCATTGACTATATATATATATATATATGAGTTTATGTCCTCTACAGCATTCACTTATAGCTATTTCTTCAAGTTTGAACTTTTCTGCTAAGTGAATGTGATCGGACCCTTCCCCTCTATGCTATACTCAATCCAGTCTATTCACAAATTCTTCATGTGCGTTCTATTTTGAAACTCGTTCAAATTCTTCACTGTGTCCTTGTCAGCTGAAGAAATTGCGAACGGAACGTTAAAACAGATCTTATCTAAACTTTCGGTTTTGCCGCTCAATCCGTTCCACTTCCCACGATGGATTATCCTATTCACCCACGATCTTACACGATCTCCACTACACAGTACGTGGGTGACACATGTCAAGTGAAGGAGAACGGCCAGGGGCACGTTCGTCCTAAATCTTCGGACGAGCAGTTTTTCACTGCGGCTATAAATACCCCTCCGTCGCCGTCCTTACTTCTTTACCCCGCTCGATCTCATTTCCCCCGCTCGAGCTTCCAAAACCCTAGCGCCGCCGCTACTCCATCGCCGCCGGTGAGGAAGAGCTTAACTGCCTCGACCTCGTCGCCGACGTACTCGCGCCGACAGCGGAAATCTTCACCTCCGCCGCCGCCGTAGACGTCTTCCTCCGCCAAGTTAGGGCGTGGAAGATCTGCATTGACGAACTTCACTATTTCAACTCCCAGTTCGTCGTGTTCTTCATTCAGGGTAATTAAAAGCTATTTTTACTGCCCTCTTTGATCTGAAATTTTGTTACAAAATCTTCAATGGTGTTTTATTCTTCAAATCCTCACACACAAAACACCTCACTTATTCTCTGTTCTTGATTCGTTTCCCTAAGCCTCAATTTCTTCAAGATTCCTCAATTGTGTGGATCCACGGTCTATACAACTCTGGAACCTAAGATTTATGGCGCTTAGTGAAATTCCTCAAGACGAATCTGGTCAAAATTTCTCAAACTTTTTCTTTTTGAAAAACCCTCTAAGAACGCATATGACCTCGTCAAATTCCTCGCAACTATACTCTGTTCACAGGTACACATGTCAGCTACTGAATCTTTAGGTTCTCATCAACTTAACTCATTTGCAGCGTTCCTCGAAGAAAAGTTGCATACTTCTTCAGAGAATTCCATTGTTCAAATTCCTCATCTGAAGAATATGGCAGAAGGTAAAAGGCCACAGAAAGGCGGAAAGAGACCAGAGGTCATGACTGCTTTTGAAATACCTGAGGACATTTATGCTGGGTATTGCACACCTCCTGAAGAAGATAAAAATCAGCGCAAGGTGCGCATACAGAAGATTGAAAGGAGATGGGCAAGAGAATGGAGGGAGTACAGATATGTTACTCCTAAGTACATGAAGAAATTCGCTGTAAACCCTCCATGTCAACGCCCTCCATTGGCACCTGGACAACTAGCTAATCCCACAAGCATAAGAAGAGGTGAGGAATTTCCTCAAGAATGGGCCAAGCGCCAAGCTAAACTGCAGAAGCAAGCACAAGAGGCAGTGAAGAAATTCAATGAAGAATCTGCTGCTGCTGCTGCCACTAAGGCTTCTGCTAAGCCGAGGAAATCTATGATGAAGAAGCCCACTCGCAAGCCAAGTGCTTCACCTTCAATGCCCTCACGGCCAAGTTCCTCAACTGCGCCCTCACGGCCAGAAGTTTCAAAATCCTCAAAGCAAATTCCTCATACTGCCCCTGCTCCACCAAAGTCCTCAGCGCCTCCGAGAAAGTCCTCAACACCTGTGCATCTGGCATCATGCCAAAGGACAACTGGCATCTCTATTGCCTCTGGTGTCTCAGCGAGTTCCTCAGCTGCACCAAAATCCTCAGCTGGACCTTCCTTGCTGAAGAAAAAGGCTACCGCTGGACGCGGCACTCGCCCAAGTCCAAAGAAGCAAGTGGTCTTCTCTGTTCCATCTGATGATGATGAAGCTGATGAAGAAGAACTCACTGAAATCATCAGGGATCGACAAGAAAGGGCTGCTAAAGCCAAAGGCACACCTGTGCCCATGCTGTTGGATCCAAGAGCGATCCTAGACTATATTGATCTCTGGCACAAGGATCCCAACACTCCTATGCCTGATTTTAAGCTTACACCTGGCCAAAGTCACATGCTGACTCACTTCATCCAAGAAGAGAAGTGGAAATATGATCGGGCCAGAGAAATCAAGAAGACCCAGTATCGCAAGGAAAAGATACTGAAGAAAAATGTTGTCACGATGACTCCTGATGAACTTGTTAAAATGCAAGCTGAGATCAAAGCCCTCAGCGACAACTTTGACTCATACTATGCTGATTGGCAAGGAGCCAAGGCCAGATTTGTGAGGCTAACTAACTCCATCACCAAAGGCACAACCTCAACACAAATTCCTCAAGCTGAAGCATCTGTTCAGCCCACTGAAGAACATGCCAGCACGGCTGATGATATTCAGACTGCTGAAGAAAATGCCAGCTCTAAGGCTGATGACTCTGCTCCAGCTACTGAAGAAATTACCAGGGCATCCACTAGTGATGTGCCTAAAGAAATTGAAGAAACCAGGGCAACTGCATCAGTTGCGCCTGAGGTCAAACAACCAGATTCCTCAGCTCCACCTGCACCAACTCCAACTCCAATTCTTCCTTATGCTTTAGATGTGAAGAAAACAAAGGCTGCAGAGCGAGCTGCAGTGAAGAAAAGGAAGGCATCGGCCGCTTCAGAATCTTCAGCTCCCAAGAAGATGAAGCCGATGAAAAGCTCTTATGCAAATCCCATCGATGCCATTCCTGTCTCCTCCATGCCATCAAAGGACCTTGTTCCTTTTGGTGAAGAATATGCGATCCCAAGCGGATCTGATGAAGAAACTCAGTCTGCTGCTTCCTCAGAGCAGATTGATGAAGAAATTGAAGTGGATACCATCCCTTCAACCCCGATGGTTTCATCACCAATGCCTCAGTTTGATGCTGAAGAGGCAGGTGTTGAAGAAATTGATGATGAAGATGTGGATATTGGAAGCACAACTCCAGTGATGAATGACGACTTTTGGGAAAGTCAGCATCCAAATTCACCACTCTTCACTCCCCTGCAGCAAATTCCTCACTCCCCTTCACCAACAGTGCAAATGGGCTCTGACACTCGTCCCACTGATTCTGTGAATGAAGAAATTCCAGCCACTAGTGCTGATGACACTGCTGCTGCAACTGAACAGGTGACTGCACCTGAGGAAAATCCTGAAGTTCCTCAGCCTGAAGAAACTGAGTTTGCGATTCCTGAGGTTGTGATGCAACTCACTGATACCCCTCTGCCAAGGCCAAAGGATCCATTCTCAAGGAAGCAGAAATTCAAGGCTGAAGATTTCTATGGCGAGCATGTGTTCTTCACTGAATACAATCCATATGACTCTGCTCGCATAAGGAAGAGACGCTTCTGGATAGCCAGCCAAGCAAATTTCTATTCCTCAGTGCTGTACAACAAAGACAAAGTCTTTGACCATGCACATATTCCTCACGTGGATATGAAATCTATGTCGTGCTTCACGCCAGTCCTCAGTGTTCTTCACGACGCTGGGCTGCTCAACTTTTGCACAGACATATGCGATTGGAATGAAGAGCTTATTCTTCCGTTCTATGCAACACTGCACATCACAGGCAATGCTAAAGATGTGAATTCATGGTTTCTGGACTGGATGACAGAGAACACACATTACAAGGCCCCAGCAACTGAATTGCTTCGCTGCCTTTCTCTTAGTCCACCCACTGAAGATGCGCGTTGCGTATATGATGAACCTGAACTGTCAAATCACTATATGCAAGTGCTGATGAAGCCTCTGAAGCCAGGGCAATCACCTCGTACCAAATTCCTCGTCAAGGAATTGCTGTATGTGCCAAGGACTGTCTATCGTATTCTGACGAAGACAATGAGTCCAATCAAAGGACATGATTCTTCAGATGAAGAAATTGTTGGCATCATGAAGAATATGCTTTTCAACATCATACATGGCGTTCCCATAAACTTCCATGATTTCTTCATGAGGACTCTTGCCAACGTTGCTATGTCACCATTTGAGCTGAAGACTTATGCACCTTGGATTATGAGATTCATCAGGACAAGGTCTTCACTCAATTACAAAGCTGAAACTCTCAACCACTGCAGCTACTTGCCTCCTATTGAAGTCCTCAAAAGGACATTTTCCTCAGCTGAAGAAAAGGGCAAGGCCACTGCTGTGATAGATGAAGGCATTCGTCCATTGGATGGACAATTTCGCAAAGCTGCTTCGTATTCCACCAATGATGACTCTGCCACACATGACTCTGCTGCTAACACTGCCAAGCAAAATCCTCAAGCCACAGCACCCAGGGTGATGACTGATCGTGAGTTACTCCTTAGTCTTCATCAAAAGGTTGATCGCAATCACAAATGGGTCAAGCGTCAGTTTGGTTCAATTCTTCACAACATGACTGCCACATATAATGCAGTGAAGAAAAACCATTACTACCTTCATGAAACCTTCAACCGCACCTGGGCTGTTCTGTCTCAAGTATATAGTGCTGAAGATTTGGAGAACATGGGCCTCAAGGAAGAATTTGCCTGGTCGGCACCTCCGCTGAAGAAATTCAAGAAGGTCAAGGTTCCTTCCTTGGTGGCTAGTTCATATTCTTCATCACGCGACACTGATGAAAATGAAGACTTGGACGACACTGCAGCAGGCCCTACTTCAACAACCGACCCCAACAACGCTGGCGCTCCTCCATCAACTTGATTATCTTCAGGGGCGTTAGTCCTCAGTTTCGATCCTTTTGGTCATTTGATGACAAAGGGGGAGAAATCTGAGTTAGTCTTCAAGCGGGTCTATAATAAGGGCTTATTTTTTAAGTTACAACTCTTGTTCTTCCGAAACTTTTATTGGATCAAGTTGTAATCTTAACCCTATGGTGCTCGGTGCTTTGATACTTTTGTTGCATTATGCTTCGATACGTGCTTGAGCTCTGATACATTTGATGCACTATTCTGCATGCTTATTCCTCATTTATATTATCGCACGCATGCTGAATTGCACCAGGCACCATATTTCATCATGCATTTCAAATTCTTCAAATCATATATCAAATGCGTGTATGAATTACAAGATATAGGGGGATATCTCCATGATTCAACTCTTCAAGTGTGCATTGCTTCAAAAGCAAATTCCTCACTATGCACATCTTCAGGGGGAGTTCTTCTATATCTTGCTATCAAATTCCTCAATATCAGTACTTACACTTCATATATTTATCCCCGTTGAAAACTTAACCTATATTGTCATCAATCACCAAAAAGGGGGAGATTGTAAGTGCATCTAGTTCCCCTTAGTGATTTTGGTGTATTGAAGACTTATAGGTTGAGCAACTAATGTGTTTATGAGTGTACACAGGTCTATAAGTCCATGAGGAGTTTGATATTTACAGTGAAAGTCGACCCCTAAAAATGAAGTTCTTCGACTGAAGACTCTGATATTCTGAAGACTTTGAAACTGAAGAAAATGGTGTGACCTTGAAGACTTGGTATTCATTCGAGGAACATGAAGCGTGAAGACTTTTGCTTTCGTAGTTTAGTTTTTCTCTTTCTTGAGTCATAGGAAACACCGTACTGTTAAAGGGGGTCGAGGAAATACTAAGGAGAAAATTTCCAAGTGATGCTCAACTCAAATCCTACACCTACCAATCCCTTCGAGTGAAGCCATTGGAAATCTCATACAGTTCAGTCAATTTCTTCAGTGACAGAGACGCAGTTCTTCTGGTCACTGAGGACTTTGCTCTGACTGAGGAGTTAGGAATTTGCCAGTGCGAATTGCCTACACAGTGAGGAACATGATAGCCCGGAGGAATTTGTACCTCAAATTTCCGACCGTTGCTGTGCTACGCGCCAGCTGTCCCAAAATATCTTATCCATCCAACGGTCATATCATTGAAGGGCATTTATGTCTTATCATGTCGGGCTGCTTCCTAGGCTATAAATAGCCGCCCCCTACAACCACTAGCTGGTTGGCTGCTCCGAGAGAACTTGACACTTGTCATTTGAGAGCAACCCATCCTCCGAGGAATTTGAGTGAAAATCATCAAGTGAGGAAAATCCGAATCCAAACCCAAAACACCTACAAACCCAAATTGATTGAGCATCACTGAAGAGATTGATCCTGCGTGGATCCGACACTTGTTATCTTTGAAGACTGTGCTTCTTCCAGACGGTTAGGCGTCATGGTCTAGAGCATCCAAGAGGAATTGCGGATCGCCGAGTGACCTAGTCTGTGAAGGTTTGGAAGTCACGTGAAGACTTACCACGAGTGATTGGGCGAGGACTGTGTGTCCTTAGCTCAAGGAGAATACGGTGAGGACTGTGTGTCCGGGACTAGGTGTCCTCGAGTTTAAATACTCAGCCGCTCCAACCAGATGTACAACTGAGACAGCAGTTGGAACTGGTCTACCAAATCATTGTCTTCACCAAGCTTACTGGTTCTATTTCCTCAACACTTTCATTTCCTCATTACTGTGTTGTTTGTTTGTTCATATCTGTGTTTGAAGACTTTGACTGAAGACTTTCACAAATTCCTCAGTTCAATTTCTTCAGTCCGTTTGTCTTCATCTAGAGCTATCCTGTGCTTACGCTTTCTGTACTCTGTGTTTGTCTTCATTTCATCATGATGACCATGCATTTAACTTGCTATGTTTACTTCTGAGTACTTATTCCGCTGCTAGTTTTTCTTCGCTAAGGAATTTCCTCACGAGCAAATTCCTCAGTGAAGAATTTCATAAAAATCGCCTATTCACCCCCCCTCTAGTCGATATAACGCACTTTCACTAAGCCGCGCCACGTGACCGCGTGGGCCCCTGGTGTCTTGCTTCCCGGTGTCCTTTGGCCATAAATTCCACTTTTCATAGAAAAAATCACGGATATTCCTCTTGGGTGGAGCGATTTTCTGAGGGAAACTTCCTTTCAGAGGGGTGATACGCTATAATTTTTAATTGTTCCATGCTGTTATATTATCATTCTTGGATGTTTTACAATCATTTATAGTCATTTTATATCATGTTTTGGTACTAACCTATTGACATAGTGCCCGGTGCCAATTGCTGTTTTCTGCTTCTTTTTTACATCACAAGAAATCAATACCAAACGGAGTCCAAATGCAGCGAAATTTTTTGTGGATTTTTTCGGGACCAGAAGACATCCAGTGGGCCAAATAAGTACTGAAGAGGGAGCCCGAGGTGAGCAGAAGACACCAGGGCGCGCTTGGAGGCCTAGGCGCGCCCTGGTGGGTTGTGCTCACCTTGGTGGCCTCCCACACCGCCTCTTTGCTCTATAAATACCCCAATATTCCAGAAACCCTAGGGGAGTCGATGAAAATCAAATCCAGCCGCCGCAAGTTCCAGAAACACGAGATCCAATCTAGACACCATCACGGAGGGGTTCATCATGCCCATTGGTGCCTCTCCGTTGATGCGTGAGTAGTTCTTTGTAGACCTACGAGTCCGTAGTTAGTAGCTAGATGGCTTCCTCTCTCTCTCTCTTTTGATTCTCAATACAATGGTCTCTTGGAGATCCATATGATGTAACTCTTTTTGCGGTGTGTTTATTGGAATCCGATGAACTTTGAGTTTATGATCAGATCTATGTTTTTATCCATGAAAGTTATTTGAGTCTTCTTTGATCTCTTATATGGATGATTGCTTGTAGCCTCGTATTTCTTCTCCGATATTTGGGTTTTGTTTGGCCAACTTAATTTATTTATCTTGAAATGGGAAGAGGTGCCTTGTGATGGGTTCGATCTTACGGTGCTTGATCCCAGTGACAAAAGGGGAACCGACACGTATGTATCGTTGCCATTAAGGATAACAAGATGGGGGTCTATTTATACATAAAAATATCTTGTCTACATCATGTCATCGTTCTTACTGCATTACTCCAATTTTCCATGAACTTAATACACTAGATGCATGCTGGGCAACAGTCGATGTGTGGAGTAATAGTAGTAGATGCAGGCAGGAGTTGGTCTACTAATCTTGGACGTGATGCCTATATAATGAGCATTGACTGGATATCGTCATGATTATTTGAAGTTCTATCAATTGCCCAATAGTAATTTGTTCACCCATCGTTTGCTAGTTTTCTCGAGAGAAGCCACTAGTGAAATCTACGGCCCCCGGGTCTCTTCTTTATTATATTTGCCTTTGCGATATATTTTTATTTTCTTTTACTTTCAGATCTGTTAAACCAAAAATACAAAAATACCTTGCTGTATTTTATTTTATTTGGCGATCTATCTATCAATTTATTACAACTTTCTCATGTCCATTTGCCAATTTCTGGAGCCGTTGCACGAAAAGGATTGACAAACCCCTTTAATACGTCGGGTTGCGAGAATTTTTTATTTGTGTGCAGGTGCCATTCACGTAGTGTTGCGTGGTTCTTCTACTCGTTCGATAACCTTGGTCTCATCACCGAGGGAAATACCTACCGTTGATGTGCTGCATCATCCCTTCCTCTTTGGGGAAATACCGACGTAGTTCTAGCAGACATCAAGGGGGCAGTTGCAGACATCATCATCAGCAACACTCTGTGCATCGTCGGGATCATCATCTCCATCAACATCTTCACCAACACCATCCCATCTCCATACCCTAGTTCATCCATCTTCTCAATCTTTGTATTAAAGTTCAGATTGGTTGCTGGGAGTACATACGTGTTGATTACACCTTGTAGTTGATACATAGGAGATTTATCGATGAAAGATTGTTATGATCAGACTGTTCATCATATATTTATACCCACTGATCATGATCCGTATGATGTTTTGTGATTGGATCATTGAGTTCTATAGGATATGGGAGTACATATGTGTGTTGATTAGACGTTGTTGTTGCTAGTAATCATGTGAAGTTGAATACCATTTAATGTTTTGATGATATGTTGTGTTGTTCTTCCTCTAGTGGTGTTATGTGAACATCGACTACATGACACCTCACCATCTTTAGGCCTAGTGGAAGCCATTATGGAATTAGTTTATAGATGACGGTTTGTGGGAGTGATTAAAAACCCAAACCCCAGTTTATGAATTGTACCGTGAGCAGCTGTTTGGAATCCTTTTGTTCAATGCATTAGCTAGATTTATCTTAATCACTTTGTATTTGTGGATGTTTGCATGGAGGATATAATCATAAGTAGGTATTTGTTCAAGTAAGTAGACCGTAGCTCCGGTCCACCCTCACAACACATATCAAGGCAATGAACGATAACTTAATAAATCACGGTGAAAGTAACTTACAAAATTCCCGTGTGTCTTCAAGAGTGTTTTAGCGAGTATAAGAAACGCCACCAGCTTGTCCTTAGCATACATAAGGATTGGGGCACTTGCTACCCTCTTTTACATTTGTTACTATTTATATTGTTACAAATTATCTTGCTATCAAACAACGTATCAAATTATGTTTAAAACATTTATATTGACACCTTGCTAAAAACTACTTGTCAATTCCTTCTGCTCCTTGTTGGGTTCGACACTCTTACGTATCAAAAAGCTACGATAGGTCCACTATACTTGTGGGTCATCAGGATCCTGACAAGGAAGACCAAACACAGAGAGGCGGATCGGGATGGGATTTGTAGCACGCAAGGGCAGGGGCACACATCCTTCTTTTCTTTTGGCTTTTAATTCGCCATGTTGCATATGGCTTGAACCAAAATTCCAAATTAAGTGTTGGTTGCATATTCGCTTTTCTGGTGACAAGGTATTTTAAATGAGTATACGTTTTGATGAGTTTCTAAAATTTCCTTAAGTTTCAACTTCCCACTTGGTACTAGCGATCAACATAATTGTAAGTTTCAGAACCCGTAACCAATGAAATTGTAAGTTTTAACTTTCAACTTTTAAATTTGGTACGAGCGACCGAAAAATTATAAGTTTCAGAAACTAGAACTTTAAAAGTTGTTGTGCCCTCATGTGGGATCTAGTGACTTTGTGGATCATAAGGTAATCGAGCGGCCGGTGCGTCTCTGCAGGTGTGTGCCCCTGTGAATTTCCGAGGCATGTCGCTAAAGGCACATAAAAAGAATGTGTCGACTAATTAGAATACAGAAAGCAACTCGTCTGGGGAATTTCAATGAAGCCAATGCGCATAGCTACAAACGTCATATCTCAAGGACGTGCATACAGAGCTGACATCGACATTGGGGGGTTGTGGGCGGGAACAATTTATACGGTCCAAATGGCTCGACCACACAAACAAAAAACTGCAGGCGACGCTCCAAATGGCTCGACCACACACACAATTTATACGCTCGAAATGGCTCGACCACACAAAAAATTTATACGCTCCAAATGGCTCGACCACACAACCCCGGTGAACATGCCCCAACTAAATAGAAATATGTAGTATTTGGCATTGTAAATAAAATTTTATGCCATTAAAACGAAGATTGCCATGCTCTTAATTATGAAAAGGCCATGATTGAAAAGTTAACAAACATAAAATACCTACAAAAAATCACAACTATGTGTACAAGTATATGAATGGAATATGAAAGCATGGCAACATGACAAATTGTACACATTTTGATTTATACATCATGGTAAAATATTAATTGGTTTGTTTTACTCACAATGCAATCGACCATGGTAACAATTGTTATTAGAAAAAGGCAAAAACATCTACATTTGTAGTTATAAAAGTGGAAACAAGTTCAAATAATTTCCATGGTTTTTCCTAAAGTTGCCACAAGAAAGCATAATAAAAATTTCTACAATTGCCATGGTTTGTAAAACAAAAATGTTCTACATTTGCCAGAAACATTTTACAACATTTACATTCTGCATAGAACAATTTTTCTTAGAAAGAACTAAATATGTACATTTTTCTATGATATTTTCGCTAAAATTTCCATCCTTAAATGGAAACAAAAAGATGTAATTTTTTTCCATCTTCCTGTACAAACACGATCCCAGAAGCAAACATGTTTTAGAAAACAAACGAAATCTATGAACTTGTCATGTGAATAATATTTTTTTCCATGATATATATAAATTTTCCATGTAGCAAGTTCAATTGTTTTATAAAACTGCCATGTGGGCATTATGAAAAATTATAAATTTGCCATGCTTGGAAATATAAATATTATGAATTTGCTATGCGACCTGTGCATTTTTTTTACAAACTAACAATGTGTAGAAAAAATGTAGAAAAAGGAAAAAAAAGTATGTACAATCAGCATGTGCAAAAGTAGAAAACATTTCAAAAATTGCCATGGCTAAGTGAGAAAAAAATGTAAAGCTTGTCGCTGGAGTCTTACAAAAAAATAATCTAAATTTGCCGTGTTTGAAAAACATAATTGTTATGAATTCGCCATGGGACATGGAGAAAATGTTTATAAATTTGCCATGTGAACAAAAGAGCTTGAAACGAGAACATTAAAAAAAAATCTGAATTTTCCATATGAAAATTATAAAATTCATAAATATGCAGGTGGACAATTACTAAATAATAAGAAACCACCATGATTTAGAGGAACGAAAAGGCCTAAATTTGCCTTGAGAATAAGAAAAAAAACTGAAAATGGCGATGTTAAGGAAAAAATTGTTATCTAGAAGTTGCCATGGGTACAATTCAAAAACATCCCTACAATTGTCCATGTAAATTATTTACAATTTTCCATGGAAAATTTCTTATAAGTTGGCAAGTAACATGGTACATACATTTACCTGGTCCATCGCTCCACTAGAAAATGACCCCCATACCTCTAAAATAGAGTTTTGCCTTAATATATGAAGGGAAAAAAAGAATTTGGCATGTTATGTTCAATAAACATGCTATAGTGTATATAATGAATTTTCCATAGACATAGGTACAAAAATAAGAATTGCCATGTTATGTCAAAAAACTTGCCATAGTGTATATAATAGATTTTTCATAGACACTTGCCAAATTTGGAATGGTATATGAAAATTTGCCATGTAGTTTGGTGTCTAAAAATTAACTCGAATTAAAATCAAAAAAATTGCTGTTATTACTTCTTGTACACTTTTTTTTAAAATTTGCCATGTACCTAGTACAAATTTTTGCCATGGCAGGTATAAGATTTGTCGTGCCATGAACTACACATATGGGGTTGCCATGAACTATAGTATCTACCACTGCCATGGAAATTTGGTTTATTAACATCCAATCAAGGAATTTCATTCCATGCCTCCATCTGTGTTGTACAGAATTGGATGCAAATGCTCTACTAGTTTCTAGTGGAAGGGCATGCCATAAAGGTGCTAGCTAGAGCTTGGTTGCAGCGGAGACAACCATGTCGACAAGGACCTCGTCTGGCAGTGGCCTGGGCTTGGAGGGGCGCTAGCTGGACGCTCTCATGGAGGCTCTGCCGCATGCCTTCTATGCGGCCTCCTCGGTCGTGGCATTCCTGGCCTTCTAGCTATCGTATGGGAGAGGAAACCCTAAGAGGTACCAGACGTCCCAATGAAACTGAAACTTATATAAACATTTGTCCACACACAATTTTTTACACCGACCATGAAAAAGCATTAGGACTACACAGTCTGACAGCAAACATAGAAAATGATAACGTTTACACAGCGCTGAAATGGACATGCGTTTCCATACGATCGCTTTGCCAGCAAGAGAAATGATAGAGAAAAGAAAAAAAAAACACCGCCATCCATAGGCATATCGAAAACGGGGTTGCTAAATCTTAGTCGACTTAGACTTAATGAAGTCTTAGTCGATGCTATATTCGTTGGATTTTACGTGGAGATCTGTGCAAAATTTTAATTTTAATTTTAATTTTTTCTTCCTTTTTATATGTTTTATAACTAGACCGAGACTTGGTTAAATCAGTCGACTGAGATCTAGCCAACACTGTGGAGGGCTCACGTAAGGAATACAATGCTGAAACAACCCGTGCGAAGGAAGTAAATGCACTGCGTGAGCCCACAAAAACGAAAATGAATCATCAAGCGTTTTCATCTTATGGTATAAGAGTTACATGAGACATAACTAATTCTCATCTACCAAATCCGTCCTCTCAAGCAAAAAACAAAAAACAAAAACAAACAGGAGAATGCATCTACCAACACATACAAACCACATAGGGTAGAATACAACAGAGCAAACTTAACTGAGTGTTGCAGCGGTATAGTAGATTTTTGCATGACCAAGATAAATTGAGAACAAGTGATTGTCTAGGCAGTGATTGGGACGCTATGGAGGACAACAGTCTCCACAGTGAGGCCGGGGCCGAACCCGAAGAGAACGCCCCAGTCCATTCCCTCGCCGGTTGTGGTGTGGCCATCCTCGGCAGACTGTTTGCGCATTTCATCCATGATGAAGAGTACACATGCGCTTGACATGTTGCCATATTCGGAGAGGACATGCCTGGTGGCGCGCATCCGTTCCTTGTTCAGGTTTACCTTGGCCTCCACCATGTCAAGGATTGCTGGCCCACCGGGGTGCGCTATCCAGAAGACGGAGTTCCAGTCATTGATGCCCAATGGCTTGAAGGCGTCCTCCAGAGCGCGCTCGATGTTCTTGGAGATGAGCCCAGGCACATCCTTGAGAAGGTGGAAGGTGAGGCCAACCTCCCGGAGGTGGCCGTCGATGGCGCCCTCCGAGTCCGGCAGAATTGTCTGGCTCGCAGACACCAGCTGGAACAGGGGGCGCTCGACGGGCATGTCAGGGTCCGCGCCGACGATCACCGCGGCTGCACCGTCACCAAAGAGCGCCTGACCAACCAGAGAGTCGAGGTGGGATTCGTGCGGGCCGCGGAAGGTCACCGCGGTGATCTCCGAGCAGACCACCAGCACGCGCGCGCCGCGGTTGTTCTCGGCGAGGTCTTTGGCCAGGCGAAGCACCGTGCCACCGGCGAAGCAGCCTTGCTGATACATCATGAGGCGCTTCACAGACGGGCGCAGGCCGAGCATCTTGGTCAGCTGGTAGTCGGCGCCCGGCATGTCCACACCCGAGGTGGTGCAGAATACAAGGTGGGTGATCTTAGACCAGGGCTGGCCCCACTCCTTGATCGCCTTCTGCGCCGCCGCCTTCCCGAGCTTGGGGACCTCCACGACGACAATGTCCTGGCGCGCGTCCAGAGACGGCGCCATGTAGGCGCACATGTTGGGGTTGTCCTGTAGGATCTCCTCCGTTAGGTGCATGTACCTCTTCCTGATCTGTGATTTGTCACCTGAAATGAAGCATCGTTTGTTAGGTCGCGTGTCCATGCAAGAGAAGGCAAAAGAGACGGCAAAGAAGAATGGAATGGAATTCATTGAACTTACACATCCTCTTGAACTTCTCCTTGAGGTCTGCCATGTGGTCGCTCTTGGTGATCTTGAAGTAGTAGTCCGGGTAGTCGGCCTGGTACACGCAGTTTGCTGGCGTCGCCGTGCCGATCGCCAGCACCGTGGCCGGTCCCTCCGCCCGCTGCGCCTTCCTCACCTCCTCCACCGTCATCGTCGCCGCCATTGATCTCTACGTACCGTACCAGCGGCTGACAAGCTAGCTAGTGTTGGAGAATTAGGCACAATTTCCATTATTAATTCCAGAATATTAACCATGACAATACCAGCTACTACCACATGTAACTCGAACATACTAGATGTACTAAACAACAAGATGAACGAAAACAGGCAGTAGCTAAACATGTACTCGCAGAACATGATGAACAGACGAACATCAGTAGATTGCACGTACCGTTCGTTTGCAGATGTAGTCGTCGCAGTAACGTTGTTGATCACAACGTTGGAGAAGACCGGTCGAAGCAGACGACGATGAAGACGGCGGTAGGCAGCACCGCCCGACTTGGATGGAAGACGACCCGTGATGAAGAGCTTGAGCAGTCGCGCAGAGCGCTTCCCAAAAACCTAATTCGCCCTCTCCCGTACAGGATCGCAAAGGCGAGTGGTTCCGGAGACCTGCTCTCCCGTTAGCCGGTGCACGCCGGCGCTCGGGATGGAGTAGACTACGGAGGCGGCGCAAGCAGCGAGAGGTGGCAAAACCCTAGATCGGTTGGTTTCAGGTTGTGTGCGGCGTGTAGCCGGGCAAGGATTTATATAAGCGCGGACGCACAGCGGAAAAACCCTAGGCAACGTGTAGCTGTGACGCGTCGAGCGAGCGAGGAGGAGGAGGAGGAGCGCGCGTGTGGCACTTCTCTTCTCACTCACTTACCAAGTGGTGCAACACCCCACCTTATATGTTGGTCTACATCTCTCCCAACTTTCCATGTGGGACTAAACTTAGCTCCCACCCCTTGCCTTTGTGCAGCCAAAAATTTGGGCTGCATTCCAAATGGGCTCACACACATGGGCTTTGAGATTTCTAGGAATTTCTGAAATCTAGTATGGGCCAAGCTGAAATGGCCCAATATTTCAACAATCCCCCACCAGATCTCAAATGCCCATTTAGAGATTTGCCAAACCTCACTACTTGTTTATATACCAGTGTTTCAGCAGAGACTGTTAAGTTGAACTTCCGCCTAGTACCTTAAGCTACGTCTATCAGCAACTTGAACAATGGACTACGCCTTGAATTGCAAGTTTTGTGCGTCAAGATTTCACTCAAAGTCATAACTAGTACATGGCTGCCAGTAGCCTACCCCGCGGGTTGGAGCATATGCGTCATACTCCATGGTCTCTTCATGAGTTTACTAGAGATCACCCAAATCTCATAGACTGCGACGTTTAACAGTCGGGCTCATATAGGTGTGTTCTTTCAAGAATGCTCTGTAGGACAGCATCTTTGCTAATCATAGCCAATAGAAACACATTAAGGCATATTGCCAACCTGCCTTACAGATTTTGAGAGTAATGCATCTTCACATAGAGAGGGTTACAGAATACTCTCCTCAGTTAAACCACTAGCTTGTTTTCCCAGGTCCTAATTCACGGGATCTCCGATCACAAAGGTTGGGTTACCGCTATGGCATAACATCTATGGGTCTCAAACCCATCTCCCTCGATGCACTATCTATCACACGTGATAGCCCCTTAGTAAAGGGATCTGCCAGGTTTTTGTCTGTTTGAATATACGTAACAGTTATTACTCCGGAGTTTCGCAATTTCCTGACAGACTTCAAACGTCTTTTAACGTGTCTTGATGACTTCGCGTTATCCTTAGAATTGTTCACTTTGACAATAACTGTTTGGTTGTCACAATTCAAGAGGATGGCCGGCACAGGTTTTTCAACCACCAGCAAGTCCATCAAGAGCTCACGCAGCCATTCTGACTCTACAGTGGCTGTGTCTAAAGCAGTAAGTTCTGCTTCCATAGTTGACCTCGTCAATATGGTTTGCCTACATGATCTCCATGATACGGCGCCACCTCCAAAGGTAAACACATACCCACTAGTGGCTTTGATATCATCTACATCAGAGATCCAGTTTGCGTCACTATATCCTTCAAGCACAGCTGGGTGCCCAGAATAGTGAATCCCGTAACTCATTGTACCACATAGATAGCGCATGACCCTTTCAAGTGCATGCCAATGATCAATACCCGGGTTTGACATGAACCTACTCAACTTGCTCACAGCAAAAGAGATGTCAGGTCTTGTCGCGCTCGCTAAGTACATGAGTGAACCTATGATCTGAGAATATCTCAGTTGGTCTGTTGGTTCGTTCTTGTTCTTACGCAATATCACACTGGGATCATAAGGTGTTGGAGAAGACTTGCCATCAATAAAGCCAAACCGGCTCAAGATCTTCTCAACATAGTGGGATTGCGATAAAGTAATCCCACTCTCATTCTTATTCAGTTTGATGTTCAGGATCACATCAGCTTCTCCCAGATCTTTCATATCAAAGCACTTTGACAAGAAAGACTTGACTTCAAGTATCACATTCATGTTTGTACCAAAGATGAGAATATCATCAACGTACAGACACAATATAACACCTTCGCCCCCACCATGGCGATAGTATACGCACTTATCAGCCTCATTAACGACAAAGCCAACAGAAGTTAAAGTTCTGTCAAACTTCTCATGCCATTGCTTAGGTGCTTGTTTCAGGCCATATAAAGATTTTAGCAACTTGCACACCTTTGTCTCTTCACCTTTTACCACAAATCCATCAGGCTGATCCATATAGATTTCCTCTTCCAACTCTCCATTAAGGAAAGCTGTCTTTACGTCCATTTGATGAACGATAAGACCATAGGAGGCAGCCATGGAAAGTAGTACTCGAATGGTGGTTAGTCTTGCGACAGGTGAATAGGTGTCAAAGTAATCTTCGCCTTCTCTCTGTGTGTAGCCTTTCGCCACAAGTCTCGCCTTGTACTTCTCAATAGTACCATCAGGCCTTAGCTTCTTCTTGAACACCCACTTGCAGCCCACAGGCTTACAGCCATGGGGGCGCTCTGATAATTCCCATGTTCCATTAGAAAGAATCGAGTCCATCTCATTCTGGACAGCTTCTTTCCAATCATCTGCATCTGGTGATGCATATGCCTCAGCAATGGACTTGGGAGTATCATCCACAAGGTACACAATGAAATCATCACCAAAGGACTTTGCAGTCCTCTGTCTCTTGCTCCTTGTAGGAGCTTCATTGTCATCCTTCTCATGTGGTTGCTCAAAATAATCATCAGATGCACTAGATTCAGGAATTATCTCAGAAGAAAGTCTAGCAGTGCTATGCATATCTTTCATAGGAAACATATTCTCAAAAAATGTTGCATCACGAGATTCCATTATAGTGTCAACATGCATATCAGGTACCTCGGATTTAACTACTAAAAATCTATAGCCAATGCTCCGCTGAGCATAACCTAGAAAGATGCAATCCACAGTCTTTGGTCCGAGTTTGCGTTTCTTTGGGATGGGAATGTTGACCTTTGCCAAGCATCCCCAAGTGCGCAAATACGAAAGTGATGGCTTTCTCCCAACCCACTCCTCATAAGGGGTTTTATCTTTATTCTTGTTAGGAACTCTATTCAGGACATGACATGCAATCAACAAAGCCTCCCCCCACCATGCCTTTGATAAACCAGCAGTGTCGAGCATGGAATTCACCAAGTCAGACAGAGTGCGGTTTTTCCTCTCGGCCACCCCATTAGATTGGGGCGAGTAGGGAGGTGTCCTCTCATGAATAATACCGTGTTCCTCACAGAATTCGTCAAAGATTTTAGGAAAATACTCTCCACCACGATCCGACCTAAGACGCTTGATCTTTCTCTCTAGTTGATTTTCAACTTCAGCCTTATAAATTTTAAAGTAGTCTAAAGCTTCATCTTTAGTTCGCAACAAGTAAACATAGCAAAATCTAGTCGCATCATCAATCAATGTCATGAAATATCTCTTTTCACCTTTTGTCAACACACCATTCATCTCGCATAGATCAGAATGTATGAGTTCTAGAGGTGCCAAGTTTCTCTCCTCGGCCGCCGTATGAGGCTTACGAGGTTGCTTTGATTGCACACAACTATGGCACTTAGAACCTTTGGCAATAGTGAATTTCGGAATTAAACTCATGCTGGATAACCGAGACATCAAACCAAAATTAATGTGACATAAACGAGAATGCCAAACACTGGTATCGTCATTAACACCGCCACAAATATGGTTCACGGATTTATTACAGAAATCTGAAAGTGAAAAGCGGAACAAGCCTCCGCACTCATAGCCTTTTCCAATAAATTGTCCATGCTTGGAAATGACTACCTTATTCGATTCTAACACAACCTTAAACCCATCTCTGCAGAGAAGGGAACCGCTAACAAGATTCTTGTTCATAGAAGGGACATGCTGCACGTTCCTCAGCTGCACGATCTTCCCCGAAGTGAACTTCAGATCTACCGTGCCAACACCACGAACAGAGGCATGTGACCCATTGCCCATTAGGACGGAGGAATCCCGTGCGGCCTGGTAAGAAGTGAACATAGAGATGTCAGCACACACATGAACGTTAGCACCCGTATCAATCCACCAAGAGGGAGATTGAAATACCGAAAGAACAGTAAATAGATTACCATACCCATCAGTATTGCTAGCAGTCACGACGTTGACACTCTTGGCCCTTTTCCCTCTGCGGTCTGCGCGATCTGGGCAGTCCTTGGAAAAGTGGTCGGGCTCTCCACAAGTGAAACAAGTCAGATCACTCCTGTCCCTGTTCGGCTTCTTCTTCTTGAAGGTTGTAGTCTTTGCAGGCTTGTTGAAAGAGGGCTTGACGTTCCCTTTATTCTTGCCTGAGGATTTGCCTTTCTGCTGCACAAAGTTAGCAGTAGCATGACCCTCTCCTTTCTCAGTAGTGTCCTTAGCACGAGCCTTCTCCTCAACATCAAGGGACGCTATCAGATTTTCAACTGATATCTCCTGTCTCTTGTGTTTGAGAGCTGTGGCGAAGTTCCTCCATGAAGGGGGCAACTTAGCAATAATGCAACCCGCCACAAACTTGTCGGGTAAGGCACACTTAAGGAGTTCGAGCTCTTTGGCAATGCACTGTATCTCATGAGCTTGTTGAACCACAGGAAGGTCCTTAGTCATCTTAAAATCATGAAAGCTCTCCATGATGTACAGTTCACTGCCAGCATCTGCCGTGCCAAACTTGGCGTCCAGTGCGTCCCAGAGCTCCTTCCCGTCTTTTATGTGCATAAACACATCACACAGACGGTCAGCAAGAATGCTCAGAATGCATCCCACAAAGATAGTATTGGCTTCCTCGAACTTTTTCTGATCATCGTCAGACATAGCTCCTTCAGGTTTGCCTTTACTAATCTGGAACACTTTCATCATGGTCAGCCAAAGCTCAGCTTTGTACTGCCACCTCTTAAAGTGCACACCGGTAAACTTATCCGGCCTCAGTGCATCGGTAAAACCAGCCATTGATAATTCAGGAAATTGCCTACATTTAGGTTTTTGGATTGTTGGAGAATTAGGCACAATTTCCATTATTAATTCCAGAATATTAACCATGACAATACCAGCTACTACCACATGTAACTCGAACTACTAGATGTACTAAACAACAAGATGAACGAAAACAGGCAGTAGCTAAACATGTACTCGCAGAACATGATGAACAGACGAACAGCAGTAGACTGCACGTACCGTTCGTTTGCAGATGTAGTCGTCGCAGTAACGTTGTTGATCACAACGTTGGAGAAGACCGGTCGAAGCAGACGACGATGAAGACGGCGGTAGGCAGCACCGCCCGACTTGGATGGAAGACGACCCGTGATGAAGAGCTTGAGCAGTCGCGCAGAGCGCTTCCCAAAAACCTAATTCGCCCTCTCCCGTACAGGATCGCAAAGGCGAGTGGTTTCGGAGACCTGCTCTCCCGTTAGCCGGTGCACGCCGGCGCTCGGGATGGAGTAGACTACGGAGGCGGCGCAAGCAGCGAGAGGTGGCAAAACCCTAGATCGGTTGGTTTCAGGTTAAACCCTAGGCAACGTGGGCCACGCCGCCCACGTCGGTTACAGCCCAGCCTACGAGTCCGGGAGCGACTAGCTGTGACGCGTCCGTCAAGGACTCGGTCAAACATAAGCTCGGCTCCGAGGCTCAATTCCGCAAACCGCGGCGCGCGCGCGCGCGCGTGTCGTGACGTGTCGAGCGAGGAGGAGAGCGCGTGTGGCACTTCTCTTCTCACTCACTTACCAAGTGGTGCAACACCCCATCTTATATGTTGGTCTACATCTCTCCCAACTTTCCATGTGGGACTAAACTTAGCTCCCACCCCTTGCCTTTGTGCAGCCAAAAACTTGGGCTGCATTCCAAATGGGCTCACACACATGGGCTTTGAGATTTCTAGGAATTTCTGAAATCTAGTATGGGCCAAGCTGAAATGGCCCAATATTTCAACAGCTAGCAGATGAATGACAGTTGCTGTCTGTACTTGTGCGGCGTGGTGATATGAGCGTGGGGGACGTACGGCATATATAAGTGGGAAGGGTGGCCTCGGGGAGAAGGGGTCTGATGAGTTGGACGGAAGGATGGATGGCCACGAATGCGGGGGTAGGAGATGCATGGATGGCGCGTGCGACACGTCTACACCAACCAATCCGGCCGAGTGCACGCACTCGTGTGCTTAATCTGTCCTGCCAATTATTTGCTTGAACCGGTCAGCTATTACCACATCAAGCTAATAGCTACCTCTCTTTCTCTCTCTCTCTCAAAAGAATCTAGCAAATACTAGTTTGGGGAGTGCGTAGGTGGAAGATGTGGTCCGCCACATCACCAACAAAATGACAATTGTTCAATATTTGCTCTAGCGCTTTCAGGACCTGGCTGTGAGTTATGAGTTAGGACATCACTAGTTCTAAATCCGTGCATTCGCACGGGCCATAGATATCAAAATCTTTTGCACAGCTAGTATATACTTGTAAAACGTAGGTTTTGGGAG
>NC_057797.1:15052738-15121221 GCF_018294505.1 Triticum aestivum
AATAAGGTATGGTTTACACAGTAGGGCTACAATACGAAGTCTAACACCCTCCCTCAATCTCAACTCACTCCTGAAGTATCTAGGAGGTTGAGATTGCGCCTATAGACCTCAAACATGGGAGAAGGTAGAGGCTTGGTGAAGATGTCCGCAAGTTGATATTTTGAAGAGATAAACCTGACTTGTAGTAGCTTCTGTGCAACACGTTTCCTCACAAAATGATAGTCAATCTCAATGTGTTTAGTCCGTGCATGGAACACCGGGTTTGACGACAGAAACGTAGCACCGATGTTGTCACACCAAAGGACCGAAGGATGTGGCTGAGCAACTCCTAGCTCTCAAAGTAGGGACTCAATCCATATAAGTTCAGCAGTTGCATTGGCAACCGACTTGTACTCAGCTTCTATGCTGCTGCGGAAACAGTGACTTGCTTGCGTGCACTCCAGGCGATCAGATTAGGACCCAAGAACAAAGCATGTCCCCCCGTGGATCGTCTGTCATCTGGACACTCAGCCCAATCAGCATCAGAGAATGCAGAAAGAACTCCGGAGGAACTGGGGCGCAGGTGAAGACCAAAGGAGACAGTGAGATGCACATAACGCAGTATGCGCTTTATAGCAGACCAATGTACATCACTGGGAGCATGAAGATACTGACACACCCTGTTAACCGCAAATGAGAGATCAGGACGCGTGATCGTCAGATACTGCAGGCCACCAACAATACTCCTGTACTCAGTATCATCCAGAGGAGAGAGAAGAGCACCATCAGCAGCAGAAAGGGTGTCAGTGGAGGACATGGGCGTAGGCGATGGCTTGCACTTGAGCATACCAGCACGGCGCAAGAGATCAAGAGAGTACTTCTTCTGGGTGAGAGCCAAGCTGCCACGAGACTGATGAGCGACCTCAATACCCAGGAAGAAATGAAACTGTCCCAAATCCTTACCTGCAAAATCACGACCAAGTGCAGTCACAAGAGCATCAGCAGCCGTCCGAGATGAGCTCACAAGGACAATATCATCAACATACACAAGGAGGTACATGGTCACACTCGGTCGCTGAAACAAGAACAGTGAAGTATCAGCCATCGAGGAATGAACCCATGAGTGCGTAGAGCTGAAGCTAGGCGAGCATGCCAGGCACGGGGAGCCTGCTTCAATCCATATATGGCCTTCGTCAGATGACAGAGATGATGAGGCTGAGTGTGATCAACAAATCCAGGTGGCTGCCGCACGTAAACCTCTTCTTCAAGCAATCCATGAAGAAAAGCGTTCTGCACATCAAGCTGGCGGAGAGACCATCCGCGAGAAACTGCAAGAGACAGAAGAAGTCGAATAATGGTAGGCTTGACAACTGGGCTGAATGTATCCTCATAGTCCAGGCCCTGACGCTGCTTAAATCCCTTAGCCACGAGGCGCGCTTTGTAGCGCTCAATGGAACCATCTGCATGTTTCTTCACCTTGAACACCCATTTCGAATCAATGATGTTGACGCGAGACGGAGGGGGAACAAGTGTCCAGGTCTTATTCTTCATAAGACCATGATATTCTTGTTCGATAACAGCCCTCCAGTGTGGAATACTCATAGCGGCTTGATAACTGCGTGGTTCGGCGGTTGGGTCATCCACAGCATGAGCCAGGCAAGCAGCAAGATAGGTGACCGTGCCATCAGTGCGCTCCTTGGGACGAACAATGCCACTACGGCTGCGAGTGTGTGGATGCCGCGGGGGAGCAAACACCGGGTCCGGCGGGATGTCCGGAGCAGGTGAGGCTAGTCCAGGAGACTTCGACGAAGAAGGACCGGGTGACGTTGGGCCGGGCGGCGGCAGACCAGGCGACAACAGGCCAGGCGACGTAGGCCCCGGCGGCGTGTGAGCCGCTGCAGACCCGGGCGAAGTAGGCACCAAGGACGCCCGCGCGGATGGCGAGGGAGACGATGGAGGGGAGTCCGGGCGAGGAGGTGGCGGCGTAGACTGCTTAGAGGAGGCCGTCGCAGGCTCTGGCCCGGTCGCAGTAGCCAACATGGGCTCCGGCCCAGGCGCGGTTGGAGACGGGGCGCCCGGTGCGGGGTCGAGGGCGGGAGGCGGTGCATGCACCGGCCGATCGACGTGCACCACAGGCGACGTAGCGGGTCCGTCAGGGAGGAGTTCCAGGCGAGCTCCACGTCCAGTTCTTGCACCATGATTAGGTAACAAGACAGGCAAATATGCAACATCTTCAAATTGGCCAGGCATAAGAGGAGATGAATGCATAGAAGGTGCTGTGGTGGATGACTGAGGCATGGCAGAAAAGGGGAAGACGGTCTCATAAAAAACAACATTCCGAGATATGTAGACTCGATTGGTTGGGACATGGAGACACTTGTAGCCTTTATGGAGAGAACTATACCCTAAGAACACACACTTTTTGGAGCAAAACTCAAGTTTGCGATCATTATAAGGACGAAGAGGAGGCCAGCAGGCACACCCGAACACCTTAAAAAAGGTATAGTCAGGAGTTTCACCTAAGAGAAGCTCATTCGGAGTTTTCATATTAAGAACACGCGTAGGTAATCTATTAATGAGAAAACATGTGGTAGCAAAAGCATCACTCCAAAAACGAAAGGGCACAGAAGCATTAGCAAGAAGTGTGAGGCCGGTCTCAACTATATGGCGATGTTTGCGCTCAACATCGCCATTCTGCTGATGTGTATGCGGGCATGATAAACGATGAGAGATCCCAAGCTTATCTCTACTCCTAATGGAGCATTTGGTAGTCTCCGCCGGTCAATTTTCGTCCCACCTCCGCTGGTTTTTTTCGTCCTAAAAAAATCTACGAAATTTCGTAGGTTAACCAGGGACAACTCCCACCTCCCAGGTTTTTTTCGTCCCACCTCCCATGGTTTTTTTTGGTACCTCGTCCCACCTCACACTGAGCCGCCACGAACCGCAAAAACCGCCTACCTTCGCCAAATCAACAAATCTCTCTCACTAATGCAATTTTCTTTAGTAAACAAATAATAGATTCTTTCCTACCTTAGCCAAATCAACGGATCTCTCCCATTAATGCAATTTGCTTTAGCAAACAAATAATAGATTCTTTTCTACCTTAGCCAAATCAACGGATCTCTCCAATTAATGCAATTTGCTTTAGCAAACAAATAATAGATTCTTTCCTACCTTAGCCAAATCAACGGATCTCTCTCATTAATGCAATTTGCTTTAGGAAACAAATAATCTCTAATCTCTATAATAATAATAATCTCTACTCCTAATCTCTGAGTTGGTTGAATAGTATGGTTTATTTTCGTCCCACCACTTTCAACCGTTTTATTTCGCTGGTTTTTTTCCGTCTCCCATCCCACCTGCCTTTTCGCTTCACCACCCACATAAAACCATCATATTAGTTACCATATAAAAATAAATTGCAGTCAATCAAGCATTGATGGGATATTTCCTTGTATTGATGTGATTTTCCCTTTCTTATCATCAACCATCTCTACTACCTAAAAAAATGCGTAGCTTTCCTTTTCCTACTAACCGACCGCGTCCCGCCTCTCTTCATCCGCCCTCGTCGCTCCGCCTCCCGCACGAAAAAAGCCCTCGTTTGACCTCCCTCAAACCCCGCACAATGGAAAAACCCAGCCGCCTGCTTCCCCTCCTCTTGACCGCTCCATAGATCCAGATCACGACCCCATTCCCATCCTCCTCTCACGTCACGGCGGCCGATGGACTGCCGCCACCACGCTCCCACTCGCTCGCCGCCGCCGTCCTCCCGCTCGCTCGCCGCTGCCGTCGCCACCAATCCCGGCCATGGCGCCGTTGCTGCCATGTCGCCTCCTCCTTTCCCCGTCCACGCCTACCCATGGCAACGGCGCCCCTCTCATGTATCCCGCGGTGAGGTTTGGTGAGGCGCGACCACGATCCAGTAGGGATCTCACAGCGTACCCGTCCTCTAGGATGGGTGTTGCCTCCGTGGCAAATGGGATCGAAGGGAGGGACTACTTTGTCGTCAAGGTCAGCGAGGCAGCGGCCGATGGGGAGCCCGGCTGTGAACACGGGAGTTCGTCCCCATGGAGGAGGCGGCTGTGGAGGTCAGATGTGAAGCAACCCCACTCGCCGGTGGAGGAGGCTTGCCATCCATGTGCTCCTTTCCTCTCCCGGTCTCCCCATTCCTTGCCTCCATTACAACAGCGAGCATGAATGTGAGCAGGGGCTGATTTTCATCAATTCATTTCTCATATTTTTAGTTGCTTTTTGATTATACAAGATGCTCCCGATCTGTTTTGTCAAATTACTTGGATCGTCTTATGGAATTGACAGCCATCGTATTTTCATCTCAAGTTATTTCTCAATCCTTGTCCCACTAGGCCACTACATGTTTGGTAATGACGTGATGTTGAGGCGGCTAGGAGAAGCTCAGCAGCCAGATCAAGGGCTATCGAGATGGATCTTGAGCCAAGTAGCAGTTCTTCTGTTAAATTTTGGTTATTATTTTTTCTATTGTTACGATTGTGGGATGGTTGATTTTGACTCGGTGTAACGTTTGCATTTGTTTCCCCAGCTTGTTGGCATAGATGCGTGGCACTGCGGCAACTAATCAAGAGCGGGGGCAGTGCTCAGACGTGGCTGGGGGTTGACCTCGTGCAGCTCGCACTCTGAAGTAAAGAAAAGGGTGTGTGTGTGTTCAGGACTTCAGGTACTGCAGGCATGCAGCCGATTCAGTTCTGCAGGCGTGTAACTTCTTGTTGCGCAATTTTACTTTATTTTTTAGTTTTGTCACGGCATTCTTATTATTAGCAAGGAATTTGAACCCATCTGCACACTAATTTTGGTGGACTGTTGCTGCTGTTTTGTAACAGTCTAGCTCGATATGAAGAACAAGAGATTTTCTTGTCTGGTAGATACATATAGAGGGATGATTAGTTGAATACAACCAACCTTGAAGAGAATCGATGACCTGATGTGAATGAAGCTGACAAAAATATCAGGCAAGCCAGGCGTACTTTGGAGTTTTTGTTATGCTTGTGGCTAACATTGTGTATGCCGGTGACAAATTCATTGGGGTATGTGGTCTACTTCAGCACTGAAATTGCACTGCTATTTGATTGAGATTAAGATTTATTTTGTTTTGCCCTTTTTGTGTGTAACTCCAGCATTTTCTATTGCAGTAGCTTATTATTATTTTTCTTACTTTGCTTATCCGTAGTTCTTGATGGTAAATAAAATTCCACATATCCATTCTAGATAGGGATGTAAGGAGACAAAGATAGTGGGTGGAAGAAAAGATGAAATAGAACATAATGATGAAAAATGAGTGATTAAATGGTTAATAAAAATAAAAAAGTCATCTGATATGCATGACGATCCTAGATACTATAGGTATGTGTATTTGAGTTTTGTCACAGGCATTCTTATTGTTAGCAAGGAATTTGAACCCATCTGCACACTAATTTTCGCGGGCTGTTGCTGCTGTTTTGTATACAGTCTAGCTCGATATGAAGAACAAGAGATTTTCTTGTCTGGTAGATACATATAAAGGGATGAATAGTTGAATAGAACCAACGTTGAAGAGAATCGATGACCTGATGTGAATGAAGCTGATAAAAATATCAGGCAAGCCAGGCGTACTTTGGAGTTTTTGTCATGCTTGTGGCTAACATTGTGTATGCCGGTGACAAATTCACTGCGGTATGGGGTCTACTTCAGCATTGAAAGATAACTGCTATTTGAGTGAGATTAAGATACACAGTAAGCTAATGCTGGTGACAAATTCATTGGGGTACATGGTCTACTTCAACACCGACGAGGACGACGGCGGCGACGACGACGGGGAACAAGGTACACAGTAAGCTAATGCTCCTCCTTTTGGGCTCTATGATTTGAATTTTGCCCTCCAGGGATCGCAGCCTCCTTCCTCCCCTTCTTACCTTTTTACTTGTTTCCATCTCGTGTATAGGAGAAGTGCGGATGTGATGGCGCCGAGGCAGAGCGGGAGGCCGGCGGCATGGAGATCGCCGGTGAGCTTTTTTCATCTCAGTTTTACCTCATTCTTACCTTTCCAAGGATGTGTGTGTGCTTTCACGAGTCGATGCATGTAGTTTATTATAATGTTTAATTTTATTCTTGATCTTTGTTTTCATTTTAGTATTGTTTGCCCTTCCGTTTTGTTCTTGATCGCACCGCCATACATTTGCCATCTGGTGTTGACCTTTATTCCTAAAACAATAAATGTTTATTGGATGGTTTGCCTTTTTTGGGTGAAAATAGATTGTTTTCTAAGTGGATAAACATGCATTTTTATCAGATGTATCATGTCCTTGTACTGGTGACTTGGCATATTGTCTTTTTAATCACACTGCCACCTATATCTCTATTCAGAGTACAGGGAGGAAAATATCAACCTCCTGCAACCAACAATGCAGTAATTTACTATTTTTGAGCTCTTTGGATATCATATGTAGATGTACATTTCAGTGCCTTTCTTTTCTGGACTACACTACTTTTCAGATTTCCAGTGTCTGAATCTTCATTACAAAAGATAGTCAAGCTTATATGGTGTTTCACAGGAGCATTGGTACCGATCATTGAGAATATACCTCTCCGCTACATGTATGCGATTGTCATAGTACCTAGGTTCAAGAAATGTTTTTTAATGGTGCTAGAGTCCGGGAAGTAAAAACTGAACCTTTTATGGTGAAGGATCATCGCGGAGAAGGTGAATTTACGCCCTAGCTCTATCTGTAACTGTTTCTTCGTGTTGGTATTAAGCCGCCAAGGAAGTTTCAAGAAAAATGTGCGTTGAAGTACCATATTATGCAGTTAGCTCAGGGAGACAACGATAAAGTTATCACCATCTTGAGATGTCCTCCTAACTACTATACTCATTCATGGGCGTTCTGCTCTATGGCACCCCTGGAATGGGGACGATATTGTTTGAAAGAGCCACCGCCCATTATGAAATGAATTGGATTGGATTACACCTTATCGTGTGCTTTATCAGGAGTTATGTAAGTACTAATTATGCCAACCTGCGGCAACACTCTAATGGTTTCTCCACAAAGGATGACTCCTGGAGCTCTACTTCTCTCCCACCCCAACACCGGTATAGTATGAAAGTCCTATTACTAACTAGCTTACAGTTTGATGCCTATGTTTGTTGGTGTAGTAATCATTTTTGAAGGTCCAGTCCCGGAGGATGTTACTCGAGGCTTCCGTATAGTCGAGTGAGTTTGCTTTTGCATGCTAATAATACAATATAGATGGATATAATTAATAGTTCTTGGTGCATATTATTTTGTCTCAATACCATAAATTCAATGTAAAGGTTTGCATTATTATTGTCGAATCTAAATTACATCAAAGACTTGAACAGGGAATGATGCCTCTTTTAACTGATTGGTGTGCTTTTTTAACTCTCTTCAATGAGTAAATCATAGTGTGGTTGCATCTTATATTCTGTTTGGGCATGTAGGTGTGTGCTTCCTCGCTTTTCCCTTTCTTATAAGTTGTCCTCATTTTGTTGCTTGTATTTAGGTTTGGATTTTCTTCAACCCGCAAGGCCCGTCCAGTTGTGAGCTACAATGAATTTGTTAAGAGTTGGAGGAGACAACATTGCACATCAGAGCTACGCTGAATGTAGCGAGGCAACCACGAATTGGGTATGTTCACACGAGGGATGGGAGAGGAGAGGAACATTAACATTTTTCATGCTTTGGATGAAAATTTCAATTCATAGTTTCTCTGTACGTGGCAACACACTAGTGGTACTGATGGGCTTAGGATGAAAGTAGCGCCAGCAGAATCAGTAGGTTGGATGGGAAGGCGGTTGTTGCCCATGTCCCTTGGTGCGGGACTACCGTGGCGGCCTCACTAACTTGCTCACTGTGAATACGAGTTCGTGGGGTCGTGAGTTGCTCTAGATTTGTTTTTATCACTTTTTACAATAGTTTTTTATGTATCCCTAACTTACCGAGTCATTTTTAGCTTTGATTTCCCATATACGCCAGCCTGAATATCTCATGGTCAACATATTTGCATGGTTAGTGGACATTGTACCTTTCTTTCTTATTCAGTGATGGATGAAAAGTCAGAAATGACAATTCTACTGTATTATTCAATTTGAACTAATGTTTAGTATTTTATGTTGCTGATAGAAATAATTTTATCCGCTTGATTTAGGAACTGCACATAGGTAAGTCAACATATTTTGTAGCTCTTTTAGATGTAGAAGCACATGTTGCATAGGAAATTATTATCTTCGAAGCATACTCACATTTCACTAACAAATAGGGGGAGGTTTAGACTTGAGAGCAATGATAACAAGGTTTGTTCCTCACTCTTTTGTTGGAATTTTAGTTTCAAGTTAACATGATTTCTTATCAGCTTCATAGGTCATGCATTTGTTTAATTGTATTTGTTAGGTGATAAGTAGAGCCAAAACAAAATTGATCATGTTATTGTGGGGTTTGTTTGAAATCCAGCATAAGGAATTCTGGTTTAAGAAAAAGTACTTTTGGCCTCTTTAATTACAAATTGATTGCAACATCGTGTTAGTCATCCATGATCTCCAAAAGGATTTTCTACTAACAATAGAATAATTAGTACCACCAGTAACCCTTCTATTTACCCACCTTCTTGATAATTGTAAATGGCATTTGGTTATTCATGTATACCACCAGTAGGACTCATGATTTATGGATTGTCAATAGCCTCATCTGATTGCTTGATGTACTTATATCGCGTTCTTTTCATTCTCCATTTCATCTGGGCAGGGTGGTGAGTGTTGAAAGTCAGTTTAGTGCATCAAGGATGGGAGGTTACGAGATTTGCAAGAGGTGATGGAGGATGGTTAGTTATTGTGGCTCATTATATAGTAGTGAAAGATGAGTACAAGCATAAGCTTATTCAAAATTGCAGTTCTTGATTCATGGGACATAAATGGCATTTGGTTATTCATGTATACCACCAGTAGGACTCATGATTTATGGATTGTCAATAGCCTCATCTGATTGCTTGATGTACTTATATCACATTCTTTTCATTCTCCATTTCATCTGGGCAGGGTGGTGAGTGTTGAAAGTCAGTTTAGTGCATCAAGGATGGGAGGTTAAGAGATTTGCAAGAGGTGATGGAGGATGGTTAGTTATTGTGGCTCATTATATAGTAGTGAAAGATGAGTACAATCATAAGCTTATTCAAAAATGCAGTTCTTGATTCATGGGACATAAATTTTGTAATCTTTTTCATTTCTTCTAAGAGGATCAAATATGTATTTTGTTCTTCCCAATGTTCTGAAGGACGATGTTTGCATTGATATAGTATAACATACATCTATAATTATGAGTGCTCGATACTTGGTTCAAGACTTCTTGAGGAAAGATTAGTTTGTGAACTTTGCATCTTTAGCTCTTCAATTAAAACCATCAATGATTAACGAGATAAACATTTATCAAGAAGAGTTTGGAAATGCCGAGTGCAGCGGAGGCAATGCAGGGGGTTGGTGGGTTCAACTATGGGTTGAAGGAGGCATCAAATTAGGCACGCCATACGTCCGCGGCCGTGTCCCGGATAATGACCGGTCACCCCTCGAATCGCCGCGTCCATAGCCTCGATCTTCATATACGATACCCCAAATCCATACTATGCATGCAACGTGAAACAAACGACTTTGACCATCAACGAAACAAACAGACATATAAACAAATATTAGTAAAAATGGTAACAAAGTCGAAGAGATGGATGAACATAGATATCCACATAATCTCACATAGATCAAAAGAGCGCACCACAGTTAGCCGATGAACATAGTTCTAAACAAATATTAATAAAAATGGTAACAAAGTCGAAGAGAAGGATGCACTTCTTCGCCACTTCCTCGTTGCTACGGATGTAGCCGTCAGTGCAGGCGTCCGTGGCAGGAGAGGGGGGCGTCGGAGCCGTTGGTGATATTGGGGGAGTCAATCTAGCCAACCATCCTTCGAACGACGCAGTTTTGCTGCCTCACAAGCTTCGCTGCTTTCGCATCCGCTGTCGCCCTCTTCTCTGCCTCGCGCACCGACTGCTCGAGCTCGAGGCGGAGGGCCTTGTCGTTCTTCCGATAGATCCGGCGGGTGTCTATCTCTGTCGTCATCAGGGAGCTGGCCGTAGATATCGGGATGACTATGCGACCGCCTCCTACGCCGGTGGCCTCTCCCTTGCACGTTGCCTCTCGCGGCGGGCTGCTGGTGCCTCTTCTTCGGACATCCGCGTGAATGTCGCCGGCGGCGCGAGAATGAGCACCGACGGATAACCTTTAGGAGCTATGGAGAGGAGGGTTAGGAGGGCGGCGGTCCAGTGGCTCGGAACTGACCAAGCGCGTGAAACTCTGTGCGGTGCCGAACGGGCCCGCGCTGGCATCCGCCTTAAGTGGCGGGTAACAGGTGATGGAGTTGAGCCCGAGCTGCCACCCATGTCGCTCTCCGTCTCAAGAATGAAGGCGTCCCAGTCGTCCTCTTTGCCAGATCTGTCACCTCCAATACCGCTGATGCTCGACATTAGGAAGGGCAGGGGGATGGACGTGGAGTGGAGGGGAATCAATGGAGTGTGGACCGAATGTGAAGTGGAGATAGGCTTTGTTCCGGGTGGAGATTTTAGTGGGACGGAGCAGAGTCGGTGTGGGCCAACGTGGGCTGGGCTGATGTGGTGTACACGTCTGGGTGCGCCCGGGGCCTCCCTATATTTTCCCCAGATTTGGGTTGGATATGATGGATGCGGGACTACCCACGCATATAGGGTTGTTATGAGGCATCGGTCAGCATCGATTGTTTTTGACCCGTTAGTGACCGAGCCATGCAAGCAGGCATATAAGGGCGGTTTGGGGTGCTCGGGATGTATGTTCTCTCAGGCGGGGTGTAGTGGAGGTGGTTGGATCAACAGATAAAGAAAGAAGGCAAACATTTGGAGGAAGAACAACGGCAAGCGAGTTTTAATAAAGTCAACATTTCTGATATTGTGCGAGAATTTCTTAAGAGCATCAAATAGATCTTAATTTGTAACCGATTTTTAATTGGATCATCATTCTATATAGTATGCATTGTCAAATTGCCTTTTTGTTATCAATTTACATTGCAAGGGAAGTGGTTTAAACTCTTACCCGATTGTGGTCGTGCTATCTTTTCTCTACATGTGAAATTGTACAAAATAATTGTTTACATAACTCCCGTAAAATATTTGAAAAGCCCGTGGCAACGCACGGGCATTCTACTAGTTAAAGAAGGTTTTGAGGTTGCGATATTCGCCCCCCCCCCCAATCTGATTGAACATGGATAATTTTATGCTTGAGTAGACGTTCAACATGCAATTGAAAGTGTATGAATATATCAAACATATCAGATTTGCGCTTAAGAAGCTAAAGCCAAGTGAAGCGACTATAGGCATCAACAAAACTGACATAATAGTTGTGACCACTAACAGATGTTTGTGCCGGACCCCACACATCAGAAAACACAATTTCAAGAGGGTTCTTTACATCTCTAGTAGATGAAACAAAAGGTAGCTGATAACTCTTGCCTTGCTGACAGGCATCACACACAGACATCTCTTTATTGCTTGACACTAATGGCAGCTCATGACGATGGATTATGTGGCGAACGATGGGTGTGGCGGGGTGACCAAAGCGAGAGTGCCACTGGGAAGGCGACACACGAACACCGCTGAAGACGCACGGGACGGATGGATCCTCCAAACAGTACAAGCCTTGGCTCAACCGGCCACTAAGCAGAATATCCCGGGTTGCTCGATCCTTAACAAAAATATTAAAAGGGTGAAATTCACATAGGACATGATTATCAAGGGTGAGCTTAGGGACAGATAAAAGATTGTGAGTTACCGAGGGTACCCGTAAAACATTACCAAGATGGAGCTGCCTAGAGGGATGACTAGTTAAAGGATATGCTTGGCCAATATGAGAGATGGACATACCTACACCATTGGCGGCGTGAACCTGATCGTGCCCGTAGTAGGTCTGGTAGGTGGAGAGTTGGTTGAGCTCGTTCGTCATGTGATCCGTGGCGCCGGTGTCCATGTACCAGGCTGGATCAACAGGGTAGGATGGTGTGTATCCCTGCTCGACGCGCGGGTCCTTGCCCTTGGCAGCGATGTGGGCAGACGGGGCGGCAGCAATGTGGGCAGCCGGGGCGGCGGCGGGAGAACCAAAGTCTGCCATGGCAAACTGGCGCTCGTTGCCCTTGCCGTCGTTGCCGATGCCAAGGAAGCTCCTCTGAAAGCGGCGGTGACACTTGGAGGCGACATGGCGTTCACGACCACATAGCTGGCACACCACCCTAGTGTTAGGGCCCCCACCCAGGGTCGATGCAGGGGGTGGGGCTGCCTTGCCAGGTGACGGGGCAGGTGGGCGCTGGCCACGAGAGGCCCAGAAGGCCGCCGGCTGGGCGGTGATTGTGGCGGAGGAGCGACGAGCCTCGACGCGTTGCTCGGTGAAGAGGAGGCGTGAGTAGAGCTCGTGAGGAGGCATCGCTGGCTTGGCGTTGTGGACGGCCTCGGCGAGATTGTCGTAGTCGGCGTCGAGGCCTTTGATGACGAAGTCGGCAAACTCCTCGTTGCTAAGCGGCCGACCAATAGAGGTGAGCGTGTCCACCAGTACCTTCGTCTTGTTGAAGTAGGTCATAGCGGAGGAGTCCAGCTTCTTGATGTCGGCGAGTTCGCTGCGAAGGGCCATCGAGCGGGAGGTAGAGACCTGGGCAAAGGCGTGCTCCAAGGTCGTCCAGGCGTCCATGAAGGTGGCGGCGAAGAGACAAAGGCCAGCGACCCCGTCGTCGAGGGAACCCTGGATGGCAGAGAGGATCGCCTGGTCCTGTTGCACCCACATACGATGTTCCGGGTTGATGGCTGGGCCGTGAACAGTAGGGATGACCTGCGGAGGGCACGGTAGCGAACCATCAACAAACCCAAGGAGAGACCGGCTGCATAGCAACGGTAGGACCTTGGTGCGCCAGAACAAGTAGTTGTCCGGCGTGCCTCGGATGGCGATCAAGTTGTCGAAGTGGAATGGCCCGGTGGGCGTGATTGCGCCAGCAGCAGGGACGATTGGCGGCGGAGCCGCGACAGGATCCACGACCGCGGCCCGATGCCGCGGGTTGCGGCGCGTGTACGATCGGGATCACGGCCGCGGGTGGCTCCGCGGGCAGCGTCTCCCCCGAGGTCATCGGGATGACGGCGAGTGTCGAGGAGGATCCAAAGGAGGCCATCGCGGGCGGCGGCGGCGTGACTGGTGCTGAGGCCGCCGCGGGGGGTGACGGTGGGATCGGCGCTGAAAACAGGGAGCCGACGACGGTGGTGCCGAAGAACTGAGGCACTGACGGAGCCAGGGGCGAGGTGGGAGGTTGAGGAGGGCGGCAAGTGACGCGGGGATAGACCCGGAGCTGGCGGCGCCCGAAGCGGAAGCGGTCATGGCGCCGGCGGCAGCAGCCCTAGGGTTTAGGGTTTTGGTGCGGCGGTGGCGGCGGGTGGGGTGGAGGTGGAGGACCTAGGTTAGACTCGATACCATGTAAAACGTAGGTTTGGGGGGAACTGACTCAACTCTCAAAGGTGTGGCCTATCACATATATATAACAATGACATACAAGTCCAATACCAATAAGGTATGGTTTACACAGTAAGGCTACAATACGAAGTCTAACAATACTCCATCCGTCCCATAATATAAGAATGTTTAGCTTGAAAAATATTCTTATATTATGGGACGGAGGGGGTAGTATATGAGGACGAGAATGTTGCCTTAGATTTAGATAATCTTTCCTGTTCGGAACATTAATGTAATGCAATAATGCATGAGAATCATAGAAGCAAGATAACACAATGCTACGTCATTTAATAATTTAAAAATAGAAACTTAAGTTGTATGAATCATTGGTAGAATATTCATTTACGACCTTGGAAAATATAAACCGGCCAACTTTTGTCTCTATGTCATGTTTAATTGGATGTTGTCGTTAGAAATCAATAATAAATTTGTAAATATTGAACCGACTTAGGATGTTTTCTCTATAATTTATGTCACTATACATGCTGGCAAGAAACGTATAAATAAACATTGTAAAGTTGTACTAGCTAATATAAGTAAAGTCTCGCGTACATATAAAGACAGATGACTCTTAGTTTCTTCGTGTAATTATTATATCCTTAACTACTATTGTATGAACAAATAAAGGACAAAAATCAGATTTTTTTAGTTGGATTAATTATTAACAACTCGAAAGCACGGAAGATTCATAATAGAATGGTTAGCGTAATGTATCAAATTGTATAATTTAGTTTTATAGCAGTAACTCATAATTGAGTTGATTGATCCCTTTGATCACTTAGGGTCTGGCTATAGTTAGCTCATCCTTTAGCATGTGCTTGCATGAAAAATTACTTTTTCTTCAAAAGGTTTTTCGCTAACAACGCCTGAACATGTACCCCTATATCATAAAAATATTGCTATCTCATTGCTAGGTACAACTTTAATTTTTGCGGCTAGATTTTTTTAGAAGAAGCAAGATATTTTTATCTTGATATATTCTAATGTAGAGGATGATTTAGGAAGACTGATGTCATACATCTCTTTTTCAATGATTGCAAATCATAGTTAGGTAGACTGCATGCATGCAACTTGTTTCATTGGATTAATTTGCCATGAAAAATATTCACAATATAATTTTTAATGTTCTTGTGTTTGCATGTTCATACAAAAAGCAGGGATCAAAGTTACATATTATAAAACATAAGTAAACATAGCAAATTCCAAAATATTGGGACTCATAGTGTTCAATTTTTGTGAGATTATGGTTCCTTTCATCATGGACCAAGTCAATCGGTAATCTTGGCTTTTCCCTTTTTCTAGTGGATAAGGAGAATCTTACTAACATGATACCATGTGTTGATTTATAGCCGCCCTATAGTAGAGATAGTGATCCGGAGTTGGCTATGGTGCAGGCATCTTGAGAAGGGTCTCTTCGCTCTAGCATCACCATGGAGAACTTATACCTGATGATACCTGAGTTACTATAGATACTTCTTTTGTGAGAAACACATATACATAGAAACAATAGTTTTGAATCCCAGATGATTATATGGCACATTTTTCATTGGAATAGCTCCTTTGCGAAGGGCCTATCTTTTATTATTTTTGTTACTTTTATTTTACCGTGGAGTCAATTTCTTATCCAAACTCGTTTATTCTCCACTTGACAAATGTTGTATGGTGGGAAACATCCAGGCACATATATCTAGTTGAATATATATGATCATGATTCATTATTGTTGACAATTATCCCTAAGATAAATAAGTTGAGCAGTTAATTAAGCACCACAACACCCCTACCTTTGTTTATGTCTGGTGGAAAATGTTTGTTCTAAAAAATATGCTCCTGAGTGCCAGCAATCATCTAAAGACTAAATGATAGTTGAGTATGTCCTTTTACATAGATTCTTTTGGAAAAATCGGATGAATTTTGATTGTTTGATGACTAAGAACATAGTTTGCTTGGTTTCAAGAGAGTTTATTGTTTAAACTTTAACATGTGAATAGGTTATTACTTGTTCATGAGAACTTTTATGAGGGGGAGTTGCTACTTATGATATATAATTATGTTAGTAAGTGTGATGCTGTCATTTCTATATTCTTTATTATCGTCATCTCTCTCCATAAACTTGTGGTCATGTTTACTGAGCACGGCATTCGCTTGGGGACAAGCAGACTCTAAGCTTGGAGGAGTTGACACATCTATTTTGCATCAATATTCCTACTACAACTAAACATATTTAAATGATATATTTCACAATATGATGCAATTCTAATGCCATTTCTCTCTTAAAATGCAACGTAAACATAGAGAGGGAGATTACCGAACAACTGGAAATCTGGACCAATAATACAATCCAAGAAAAACTAAATTTCTAGAGCTCCAAATGGGGCAGATATTTAGTAAATTATTTCCACAAAATATGAAGCCGTGAGCCATAAGATGGGCCAGAGGGGACCCACCAGGGCACGCACCACACGGCCACCCATGCGGGTGGGCCCTACGCTGTGCCACATGGTCGCCAGGGCCCCTTGTGGCTCGCTTCCTGACGCCCTTTGGCCATAAAATTCCATTTACCATAGAAAAAACATGGATATTCCTCTTCGGTGGAGCGATTTTATGGGAAAAACTTCCTTTTGGAGGGGGAAATCGAAGCCATCATCATCACCAACACTCCGTGCATCGTCGGGGTCATCATCGCCATCAACATCTTCATCAACACCATCCCGTCTCCAAACCCTAGTTTATCCATCTTCTCAATCTTTATATCAAACTTCAGATTGGTTGCTGGGAGTACATATGTGTGTTGATTACACCTTGTAGTTGATACATAGGAGATTGATCCATGAAAGATTGTTATGATCATATTATTCGTCATATATTTATACCCACTGATCATGATCCATATGATGTCTTGTGGTTAGATCATTGAGTTCTATAGGATATGGGAGAAGTCTATTTGCTAGTAATCATGTTAAGTTGAATACAAGTAAAGTTTTGATGATATGTTGTGTTATTCTTCCTCTAGTGGTGTTATGTGAACATCGACTACATGATACTTCACCATCTTTCGGCCTAGTGGAAGCCATTGTGGAATTATTCTATAGATGATGGGTTGCGTGAGTGATAGAAAACCCAAACCCCAGATTATGAATTGTTCCGCGAGCAGCTGTTTGGAGTACTTTTGTTTAATTCTTTAGCTAGATTTATCTTAATCACTTTGTATTTGTGAACTTTTGCATGGAGTTTATAATCATAAGTAGGCATTTGTTCAAGTAAGTAGAGTACCGTAGGTTTGGTCCACCCCCACAACACATATCAAAGCAATGAACGTTAACTTAATGAATCATGGTGAAAGTAACTTGCAAAATTGCCGTGTGTCCTCAAGAGTGTTTTAGCTATTATAAGAAACACCACCACCTTTTCCTTAGCATGCATAAGGATTGGGCCACTTGCTGCCCTCTATTACATTTGTTACTATTTAAATTTTTATAAATTATCTTGCTATCAAACAACCTATCAAATTTCTTTACAACATTTATAGTGAAACCTTGCTACAAACTACTTGATAATTCCTTCTACTTCTCGTTGGGTTCGACACTCTTACTTATCAAAAATGCTATGATAGGTCCACTATACTTGTGGGTCATCAGGGAAGACCAAACACACAGAGGCGGTTCGGGAGGGGATTTGTAGCATGAAAGGGCGGGGCACACATCCTTCTTTTTTGGCCTTTAATTCGCCATCTTGCATATGTTTTGAATCAAAATTCTGAATTAAGTGTTGGTTGCATATTCGTGTTTCTGTTGACGAGGTGTTTCAAATGAGTATACGTTTTGACGAGTTTCTAAAATTTCCTTAAGTTTCAACTTCTCAAACTTGGTACTAGCGATTGACAAAATTGTAAGTTTCAGAACCCGCAACCAATGAAATTGTAAATTTTAACTTTCAACTTCTAAATTTGGTACGAGCGACCGAAAAGTCATAAGTTTCAGAAACTAAAACTTTAAAAGTTGTTGTGCCCTCATGTGGGAGACAATGACTTTGTGGATCATGAGGTAATCGAGCGGCTGGTGCGTCTCAGAAGGTGCGTACGTGCCCCTGCGAATTTTCGACGCAGATCGCTAAAGGCACATAAAAATAATGATTTAACTAATTCGAATTCAGAAAGCAACTCATCTCGGTAATTTCAATGAAGCCTATGCGCACACCTACAAACATCTTATCTCAAGGACGTGCATACAGAGCTGGCATCCACATTCAGGGGTTGTGGGCAGGAACAATTTATACGCTGCAAATGGCTTGACCACAGAAATAAAAAACTGCAGGCGACGCGTGCCACTAACAAACAACCCAGGTGAACATGCCCCAACTAAGTTCAATGGGCATGTAGCTTCCCTGTTGGTCCTCCTAAGCAACACTTGGTAAACCTTTGAACTACAAAATTTTTCTATGATAACCTGCAAAACACCTACTGAAAATTGTCATAGTAAACTACAAAAAAAAACATACCTACATGGCAAAAAATGCCATAGTAAATCTAAAAATTTAGGAAAGGATGAAAAACTATGCCATGTTCCAAATACAGGAAAAGATCATATATGGAGAATTTGTGTGTTCTTAAAAAAAGACATATAGGAATTTGCAATGATATAGTAAATAAACAACAGAAAAGTATGTATTTTAATTTACCGTGGTTGTATAATTTAAGTTGCCATGAAAAAAATTAAGTTGTTCGGCAAAGATTTTTTTTTACTTTTCGATGATAATGATGCAAAATTGAACTGTAACAAAAATCCAGGCCATTGTCAAAAAAATTTCCATGTTCTCAATAATAAAATGTCCTGATTCATATTTTCGTTTTCATAACATAAAAATGACACATAGTAAATTGCCATGATGCAAATAAATAAAATTGCCACGACATTGTAAATAAAAAATTTATGCCATTAAAATTAAGATTGTCGTGCTCTTAATTATGAAAAGGCCATGATTGAGAAGTTAACAAACATAAATACCTACAAAAAATCAGAACTATGTGTAACAAGTATATGAATGGAATATGAAATCATGGCAACATGGCAAATTATACACATTTGATTTATACATCATGGCAAAATACTAAATGGTTTGTTTTACTCACAATACAAGCGACCATGGTAACACTTGTTATTATAAAAGAGAAAAAATATCTACACTTGTAGTTATAAAAGTGGAAACAAGTCGAAATAATTTCCATGGTTTTTCCTAAAGTTGCCACAAGAAAGAATAATAAAAATTCCTACAATTGTCATGGTTTGTAAAACAAGAATGTTCTGATTTTTCCAAAAACATTTTACAACATTTACATTCTGCATAGAACAATTTTTCTTAGAAAGAAGTAAAAATATGTACATTTTGCTAAAATATTTCCTCTAAAATTTCCATCATTACAGGGAAACAAAAAAAAGCTAAGTTTTCCATCTTCCTATATAAACATGATCCCAGAAGCTAACATGTTTTAAAAAACAAAAGAAATCATAAACTTGTCATGTGAATAATAACCCTTTTCAATGATATATATAAATTTTCCATGTAGCAAGTTCAATTGTTTTATAAAATTGCCATGTCGGCATTATGAAAAATTATAAATTTTCCATGTTTGCAAATATAAATATGTAGAAAATGTGACCAGGCGATTTTTTTACAAACTAACAATGTGTAGAAAATGTTATTTTAGAAAAAAGAAAAAGAAGTATGTAAAATTTGCAAAAGTACAAAACATTTACAAAATTTCCATGGGTAAGTGAGAAAAATTTGTAAAGCTTGTCGTGGGCGTCTTACAAAAAAATAATCTAAATTTGCCATGTTTGAAAAACAAAATTGTTATGGATTCGCCATGGGACATGGAGAAAATATCTATAAATTTGCCATGTGAACAAAACAGCTTGAAACATTACAAAAAAAATGAATTTCCATGTCAAAATTATAAAATTCATAAATATGCCAGGTGGATAATTACTAAATAATAAGAAATCACCATGATTTAGAGGAACAAAAAGGCCTAAATTTGCCTAGATAATAATAAGAAGAAATTAACCAAAAATGGCGATGTTAAGGAAATAATTGTTATCTAGAAGTTGCCATGGGAACAATTCAAAATATCCCTACAATTATCCATGTAAATTATTTACAATTTTCCATGGAACATTTCTTAGATTTTGCATGAGAAAAAAACAAAAATTCTTAGAGGTTGGCATGTAACATGGTGCATACATTTACCTGGTCCATCGCTCCACTAGAAAATGACCCCCATACCTCCAAAATAGAGTTTTGCCTTAATATATGATGGAAAAAAATTGAATTTGGCATGTTATGTTCAATAAACATGCTATAGTGTATATAACGAATTTTCGATAGACATAGGTACAAAAATAAGAATTGCCATGTTATGTCAAAAAACTTGCCATATTGTATATAATAGATGTTTCATTGACACATGCCAAATTTGGAATGGTACATGAAAATTTGCCATGTTGTTTGGTGTCTAAAACTTAACGCAAATTAAAAACAAAACAATTTCCGTTATTACCTTCTTCTTACATTTTGTTTAAAAATTTGCCATGTACCTACTACAAATTTTTGCCATGACAGGTATAAGATTTGTTGTGCCATGAACTAAACGTCTATGGTTGCCATGAACTATAATATCTACAACTGCCATGGAAATTTGGTTAATTAACATCCAATCAATGAATTTCATTCCATGCTTCCATCTGTGATGTACAAAAGTGGATGCAAATGCTCTATTAGTTTCTAGTGGAAGAGCATGCCATAAAGGTGCTAGCTGGAGCTTGGTTGCAGCGGAGACAACCTTGTCGACAAGGACCTCGTCTGGCAGTGGCCTGGGCTTGGAGGATGAGAGCTGGACGCTCTCGTGGAGGCTTTGCCATGGCTATGCCTTCTATGCGGCCTCCTCGGTCGTGGCATTCCTGGCCTTCTAGCTATCGTACAGGAGAGAAAACCCTAACAAGTACGAGACGTCCCAATGAAACTGAAACTTATATAAACATTCATCCACACACAATTTTTTACACCGACCATTAAAAAGCATTGGGACTACAAAGTCTGACAGCGAACATAGAAAAAGATAATGTTTCCATACGATCGCTTCGCCAACAAGAGAAATGATAGAGAATAGGAAAAAACACCAGCATCCATAGGCATATTGAAAACGGGATTGCTAAATCTGAGTCGAATGAGACTTAATGAAGTCTTAGTTGATGCTATATTCGTGGGATATTTGCAAAATTTAAATTTAAATTTTCTTCTTTCTTATTTTTATATGTTATATCACTCGGTCGAGACTTGGTTAAATCAGTTGAATGAGATCTGGCCAACACTGTGGAGACAATGGCTCACGTAAGGAAGACAATGCTGAAACAACCCGTGCGAAGAAGTGAATGCGATGTGTGAGCCCATGAAAACGAAAACGAATCATCAAGCATTTTCATCTTATGGTATAAGAGTTACATGAGACATAACTAATTCTCATCTACCAAATCCGTCCTCTCAATCAAAAACAAAAAACAGACAAACAGGAGAATGCATCTACCAACACATACAAACCACATAGGGTAGAATACAATAGAGCAAACTTAATTGAGTGCTGCAGCGGTATAGTAGATTTTTGCACGACCAAGATAAATTGAGAACAAGCGATCACCTAGGCAGTGACTGGGACACTATGGAGGACAACTGTCTCCACAGTGAGGCCGGGGCCAAAGCCGAAGAGAACACCCCAATCCATTCCCTCGCCAGTTGTGCTGTGGCCATCCTCGGCGGAGCGTTTGCGCATTTCGTCCATGATGAAGAGTACGCAGGCGCTTGACATGTTGCCATATTCGGAGAGGACATGCCTGGTGGCGCGCATCCGTTCCTTGTTCAGGTTTACCTTTGCCTCGACCATGTCAAGGATTGCTGGCCCGCCGGGGTGCGCTATCCAGAAGACGGAGTTCCAGTCATCGATGCCCAATGGCTTGAATGCGTCCTCTAGGGCGCGCTCGATGTTCTTGGAGATGAGCCCAGGAACATCCTTGAGGAGGTGGAAGGTGAGGCCGACCTCTCGGAGGTGGCCGTCGATGGCACCCTCTGAGTCTGGCAGAATCGTCTGGCTCGCAGACACCAGCTGGAACAGGGGGCGCTCGATGGACTCGTCGGGGTCTGCGCCGATGATCACCGCGGCTGCACCATCGCCGAAGAGTGCCTGACCTACCAGCGAGTCGAGGTGGGACTCGTGCGGGCCACGGAAGGTCACCGCGGTGATCTCCGAGCAGACCACCAGCACGCGCGCGCCGCGGTTGTTCTCAGCAAGGTCTTTGGCTAGGCGAAGCACCGTGCCGCCGGCAAAGCAGCCCTGCTGATACATCATGAGGCGCTTCACGGAGGGGCGAAGACCGAGCATCTTAGTGAGCTGGTAGTCGGCGCCCGGCATGTCCACACCCGAGGTGGTGCAGAATACAAGGTGGGTGATCTTAGACCGTGGCTGGCCCCACTCCTTGATCGCCTTTTGTGCCGCCGCCTTCCCGAGCTTGGGGACCTCCACGACGACAATGTCCTGGCGCGCGTCCAGCGACGGCGCCATGTAGGCGCACATGTTGGGATTGTCCTGTAGGATCTCCTCCGTAAGGTGCATGTACCTCTTCCTGATCTGCGATTTGTCACCTGAAATGAAGCATTGTTTGTTAGGTGTCGTGTCCATCCGAGAAAAGGCAAAATTAAGATACGGCAAAGAAGAATGGAATGGAATTCATTGAACTTACACATCCTCTTGAACTTCTCCTTGAGGTCGGCCATGTGGTCGCTCTTGGTGATCTTGAAGTAGTAGTCCGGGTAGTCGGCCTGGTACACGCAGTTTGCTGGCGTCGCAGTGCCGATCGCCAGCACCGTGGCCGGCCCCTCCGCCCGCTGCGCCTTCCTCACCTCCTCCACCGTCATCGTCGCCGCCATTGATCTCTACCTCTCGTACGTACCAGCGGCCAACTAGCTAGGTAGTAGTTGATCGCGATCGGGGCTCTGTGCGCGGGATGCAGCAGGAGGCAGAGAAGAATGACAGATGCTGCATGCGCTGGTGCGTTGTGGTGATACGATCGAGTGTGGGGGGCGGGAGATATAGGCGGGAAGGGTTGGTAGGGGAAGCTGGCCGCCGGGAGAAGGGGTTAGCTCCGTTGGACGGGAGGATGGATGGCCACGAATGCGGGTTATGAGATGGGTGGCGCGTGCTACACGTACGTCTATACCGACCAATCCGGCCAAGTGGAGTTAGGTGGGTCGCGTGGCTTTGAGCCTCCCCGGTTGCAAGCACTCGTGTGCTTGATCTGCCCACCCAGTTGCACGGACTCGTACGTGCTTGAACCGTTCTGATGTTACCACATCTACTAGGTAGGTAGGGGAGTGCTAGGGGAACTAATAGGTAGGTAGGGGAGTACTAGGGGAAGATGTGGCCGGCCACATCACCATTCACACCAACAAAACGACAATTCTTGGATATTTGCTTTACTTACCTCGCTATGACGTTGAGCCCTTTTTTTTCTTCCGAGGAAACTTTCGATCTATCGATCACTCCATAGCAGTATAAAGAACACAGAAATAACAAAATTACATCCATGTCTGTAGACCTTCTAGCAACGAGTGTTATCCCCCCTCTCTTGCCGGAGCTGGACCAAACTTGTTGTAGTAGACAATCGGGAAGTCGTCGTGCTACTGCCCCACAGAACCAACGCACCAGAACAACAACCCTTGCTCATGAAGAGAAGTATAATAGGAAGGACCCAACCTTTAGAGGCACAAACAAAGACATAAAATGAATGGATCCAGGCAGATCCACCAAAGACTAGCACCGACTAAATCCCATGAGATCCGCCGGAGACACACCTCAAAACGCCCTCTGATGACGCTAGAAGCATCATCAGAACGGGGCCTACGCGGGGAGAACCTTATTCCAACTTCAAGGAGCCACCACTGTCTCGTCTTCCTGAGTAAGACGCAAACCTAAATGAACTCACAAAACACCTAAAACGGAGCAAGATCCCTCCCGCTACCAAGGGCCAGTGTCCACCACGGCTTCATGGACCTAGGACCACCGGAGACGAGGCGGATCGGTGGCGATGCCAACAGGGGGCCGAGGAACCCTAAGCTCATTTTTATTGGACAGAGGAGGCGACTGCGTTGCGTGTTCGCTGTATAAGTAAGCCATGGTGTAAAAAATCCATCAAAACACTAGCCATTTTCTCAGAGCCGCGGTGCCCAAACACCTGCCACTTGGGGCATTTGGAGGAAAGAAATAGTTCCAGCAGATGACGTATATGTATTTGATGATGCAAAATTGTTTGGGCAACCCCAAATTTTTGCAAGCAACAAGCAACTTATTTTGGCAAGCAACAAACAACTTATTTTGACAAGCAACATGCCACGTATTTTGCACAATCTGAAGAGACATGGCCTAGGGCTTATTTGGGTTATTTTGGTTGAAGTTTACTCCAAGCACCTTTATCTTGTGCGGTGTTGTTTAGGGAGAGCTAACTTGATTCTTTGAATATTAATTACAAGCTACCTGGAGTTGGTTGTCAAGCTGAAGTTGTTGTACACGGTGTTATGATCTGGGCTTGGAGATGGTGCTCCTAGGTAATTTACTTCTAAACTTGATGATGCTTGTTTTTAGACGGTGGTGATATGCTTGTAAACTACTTAACTTGAGTCTATGCGACTTGTTGCTTGTAAACTTCTTAATTTGTGTCTACGTGACTTGTATGGACCTATGTATGCGTGCTTGTTGGTTGATATATATGTGCGTGGTTATATACATATATGCGTTGAATTGTATGATATATGTGCAGGGGTGGACCCAAGAAAGCAAGTAGGCAAAAGCATCCATGTAAACTAAAACGCGAGCATAATCACTTCATTATTCACATGGTAACCAAGTTCATTGAAAAGTGAAAGGAAACTTACCATTTGACATCAAATTAATCACATCAATATAACAATATGTTTTTCCAAAGTTGCAAAAGAGAACATTGACACATTGTTCTAACACTCTAATCTAAAACCTGCAACAAAAAAGAATGACATGAACAAATTGAGGGAGAGTGAAAACAATGAAGAATGCCGATATTAAAAAAGGACAACAGCTTTACGCAGAGCATTACCTTTTGTTTCACCCATGATGTTCTTACACCGCATGAAAAACTTTAACTATCACTTCATTCAGAATTTTTCTGGTAATTCTTTTTCTACAAAGTAGATAAGGCTATGGTTCATAAAATCACTAATTTTGTTACGTAGAGAATTCTTCACAATCTTCATAGCTAATAAGCATCTCTCAATGGTCGCAATGGCAACATGCAAAGTGCTAGCTTCATAAGTCAGTACACTAAATAATAAGAAAGTTGCTTCATTGTAGTCACCATCAGTTCAGCCAGATCACCAATATTATCCAAGCTAGCAAACCTTGTATCATGGGTTACATTATCCAAATAGAGATCAAGTTCATGCTCAAGACCCACCAGATCATTGAAGTCATCAGGGTAAAACTAAGCCAATTTCATCAACTTCTCAACACTATAGTGACAAAACTGATCACTTGGACTTAAAGCTTACATACAACAAAGTAACTCAAAGTTTATATCATTGAATCTGCCATTTAACTCTTCCACAAACATATCTACGCTAGAAAAAAAAAATATCGATCTGATAATGATGCTCGCTGTTAATAGCGGTCCTATGCTTAGTCTTCTTTGGATTCACATAATAATTTTCCATCTCCATCACTAAAATGTCATTCTTATCACAAAAAGAATGTACGTTGTCTCTGAGTTCATTCCAACCATTCTCAGATCTAGGCTTTTGTAGCTCTTTCTTAGTGATTCTAAATGATATTAACAATGTCGATATCCTTTCTCTAAAAGATTTTAGATTAACCATATGTTGAAGAAAATATAATCATCCTCATATGTAGATAGAATGCATAATCGAATGATTGAAAATATTTTAGAATCCCGCTGGCTTGACATTTCTTCATAGGATCAGTATCATCTTCCTCAAAATATTCTAACACATTAACCACCAATGGAAACATCTTTGACAAACCTACCAAATTTCTGTAGTGAGAGTTCGATATAGTATCTCCTGATCTTTGAAGAGAAAGCTCTTTAGTCCAGTAACTGTAGCAATCTCATCCTTAACAATTGCTTTCCCCACTTTTTCTTGATGCTCCTATCTGATTTTATCCTTTGTCTTGCAAGATGATCCAACAACAGTCACCATAAGTGATATCATGTCAAAGAAATATCCAACATCAGTATTTTTCTTTGCAATGGGATAACAACCAAGTTATGTTTGTGAGCAAAACAATGTACAAAATAAGTTGAATTGTTCTCTCTCATAATTTTCGCTTGCAAACCATTAAACTAACCTACCGTGTTATTTGTTCTATCGTACCATTGTCCTCTCATTTGTTTTGGCCTAAAACCAAACTTTGCAATCATGAAATCAATTTTGGGCTTGAGAAAAGTAGTTGTTGTCCCCTCAACATGAACATGACCTACAAATCTATCGAAAGCCCACCACTAGCGTATCTAGAACCAATGTCATATGTTCTTTTTCAAAAATATCATGATACCCATCAACCAATAAGCTGAACACGTCACTGCCAACTTTTTGCAATATACAAGACAAGATTTCTTCTACAAATCATTCAGTAATACTTTTTTGAGTTTTTGGAGACAACATTTGATTATTATATTGGACATTTTTGAATGCCTTGGCTATAACTTCATTCCGACTAATAGTATACTCCATCAACTGAAGAGAGTTTCCTTTATTTACTGACTCTTCTGATTCATCATTACCACGAAATGGTTGTCCCTGATGCAACAAGTATCGATACATCAATAGCAACATTTACCCAAATAAGATGCTCAGCTTTCTCAAAATTTCACTTAGCTTCTATAAGGCTATCAAGATTGATTGCTCTATGTTCTATAGATCCTCACAGTTTTTTACTGCTCTATCGTGGAAACTGTTACGATCACCTACACGAGTCATAAATCTTTCGTCTTCTTCCAATTGTGAAAGCCATATATGAAAAAAAATGCATCATGCCTAGGTTAGTTACCTTTGATGTTGCCCCTGAATAAATATAAACATGCAATATGCATTGCCTCTCCCTCGCCACTGAATACACACGCATGGCCCAAGGCCCATGTAGGCGCTAGCAGCACGAGTGATGTGATGGATTGTTGATCGCTTAGAGCGATAAATATCATTGCCCGATGTGTGTCAAAATCACTAATTAAGGGCACCCCTTGCAACTACAAAGTTCAGTCACACTTTTCTCTAGTGCTGATGCCACTTGTTGCAATATGAGAGTTTCTCCTTTTATGTAGAGTTGCTTTTGCAAAATGTTTTGTGCCTTAAATTGTGTGTCCAAATCGTGAACCGTTTGCACCATGGGATTTCTCGCATCGAGATCTTTGAAACTAGATGCGATGTTAAAGATTTTGATAAATGTTTTTCACAAAAACTAGAAATAAAAATGGACACAAAATAAAAAAACAAAATTAAGATCACATTGACTCTGTAGGAAAGCTAATACTATTAAAAGTGGATGAGATTTTGATGATGGTCTAACTGCTCTAATACTTAGAGATATTGCTCGAAAAACCTAAATGACAATCTCACTTTCTGCTATGTCAAAAACCCTAAAGTTCATGTCGGTCCCACCGATACACTCTCATCCGGATCCACCGAGAGACACTTGACATAGCCACTGCCTAAACCCTAGCATCCCCGTCTCACCGAGTTGGCCCTTCGGTCTCACCGAAGAGCACTTGCCAACCTTTTGTTTCCAACTGAAATTCAAACAAAATTTCCGAATGATTTCAGTTGGCGGCACTGAAATGTGGAAAATGCTTAGGTCAGATTGACTCGGTCTCACCAAAAAGTCAAAGTTCAAACCTTTTGTCCCACCGGATTGTGCATAAAGGTGTGTAACCGTTCGATTTTTGGTGATTGGTATATATACCCCCACCCATCCACCAACTCTCAGAGAGCAACCAGTCCGAAGCTTACACTTCCCATATCCATTTCCGGAGGGAGAACCACCTATTCTTGTTGAGATCAAAGGCTTTCCACTCAAAGCATAGAACTCTGATCTCTAGCCTCCCCAAGTTATTTTCCACCCAAATCCCTCTCCTACCACATAAAAAATATGTGAGAGAGTGTTTGCGAGTTGAGGAGACAAACTTTTGAAGCATAATAGCAAGGAGTTCATCATTAACGACAACATCTATTACCTCTTGGAGAGTGGTGCCTCCTAGATTGGTTAGGTGTCACTTGGGAGCCTCCAAACCGTGTGGAGGAGCCAAGAGTTAGTAAGGGCAAGGAGATCACCTAGTTCGTGAAGATCTACCCTGAGTGATGCTAGTCCTTCGTGGGAGTAAGCCATGGTGGAAAAAACAAGGTTGCTTCTTCGTGAACCCTTCGTGGGTGGAGCCATCCATGGACTCGTGCAACGGTTACCTTCCAGGGGTTGAAGTCTCCATCAACGTGGATGTACGATAGCACCACCTATCGGAACCACGAGAAAAATTCGTGTCTTCATTGCGTTTGAATATCTCCAAACCCTTTCTCTACTTACTTTCATCTGCAAAGTCTTTACTTTCAGCTACTACTCTATTAGACTTGCATGTGTAGAGTCTTTGTAGACTGGTTAGAATTGCTAAAATCTGCCTAGAACTAAAATTTGGAAAATGCTAGATTTTTATTGGGCAAGTAGTCTAATCACCCCCCTCTAGACGTACTCACGATCCTACACTTTGTGATAGCACTATAACTAGGTGCAAAAAATCAAGCGGAGGCAGCTGCCCCCACGGCTCTTAACGTAGGTCCACTCCAATTATGTGTTTCTATAATATGTGTGAATTGTATGGCTGTCCCAATAAGCAAAATAAAATCACCTACTCGACACATAAGCTCAGTGTTACACTAGGCTTACAAGTGTATGTCGAGTGCCACACTCGGCGCACGGGACACATGGCACGATCTAGGAAGTGCAGGACCAAATGGCACATCACGGTGTAGATATAAGCCCAGTGCCAACACTTGGCTTACCCCTATGCCGTGCATGGCCTTTTGGGAACTTAGTTTATCTTGTAGACAACATTTTGGTGATATATACTTGGAAGAAATGAAAGCCGAGCATCAGTACTCGGCTTATGCCTATGTCTTGTATGGCCTATGAGAAACTCAGCTTTCCCTATACCATGCACGACCCATGAAGAACTCGCCTTACCCCTATGCCGTGGAAGGCTAATGAGGAACTCGGGTTATCAGTTGGACATGTGGCTGAAGGAAATATGCCCTAGAGGCAATAATAAAGTTATTATTTATTTCCTTATATCATGATAAATGTTTATTATTCATGCTAGAATTGTATTAACCGGAAACATTATACATGTGTGAATACATAGACAAACAGAGTGTCACTAGTATGCCTCTACTTGACTAGCTCGTTGATCAAAGATGGTTAAGTTTCCTAGCCATTGACATGGGTTGTCATTTGATTAACGGGATCACATCATTAGGAGAATGATGTGATTGACATGACTCATTCCGTTAGCTTAGCACACGATCGTTTAGTATGTTGCTATTGCTTTCTTCATGACTTATACATGTTCCTATGACTATGAGATTATGCAACTCCCGTTTACCCAAGGAACACTTTGTGTGCTACCAAAACGTCACAACGTAACTGGGTGATTATAAAGGTACAATACAGGTGTCTCCAAAGGTACTTGTTGGGTTGGCGTATTTCGAGATTAGGATTTGTCACTCCGATTGTCGGAGAGGTATCTCTGGGCCCTCTCGGTAATACACATCACTTAAGCCTTGCAAGCATTGCAACTAATGAGTTAGTTTCTGGATGATGTATTACGGAACGAGTAAACAGACTTGCCGGTAACAAGATTGAACTAGGTATTGAGATACCGACGATCGAATCTCGGGCAAGTAACATACCGATGACAAAGGGAACAACGTATGTTGTTATGCGGTTTGACCGATAAAGATCTTCGTAGAATATGTGGGAGCCAATATGAGCATCTAGGTTCCGCTATTGGTTATTGACCGGAGACGTGTCTCGGTCATGTTTACATAGTTCTCGAACCCGTAGGGTCCGCACGCTTAACGTTACGATGATAGTTATATTATGAGTTTATATGTTTTGATGTACCGAAGGTTGTACGGAGTCCCGGATGTGATCACGAACATGACGAGGAGTCTCAAAATGGTCGAGACATGAAGATTGATATATTGGAAGCCTATGTTTGGATATCGGAAGTGTTCCGGGTGAAATAGTGATTTTACCGGAGTACCGGAGGGGTTACCGGAACCCCCCGGAGGCTATTGGGCCTTATGGGCCTAAGTGGAGGAAGAGGAGAGGCGGCCAAGGGGCAGCTGCGCGCCCCTCCCCCCCAAGTCCGGATTGGACAAGGAGGGGGTGGGCGCCCCCTTTTCCTTTCCCCTCTCTCCTCCTTCCCCCAAGTCCTAATCCAACTAGGGGGCAGGAGGGCACCCCCTTGCTCCTTTATATACGGGGGCAGGAGGGCATCCCATAGACACAACAATTGAAGATTGATCTCTTAGTCGTTTGCGGTGCCCCCATCCACCATAGTCCACCTCGATAATACTGTAGTGGTGCTTAGGCGAAGCCATGCTTCGGTAGAACATCAACATCGTCACCACGCCGTCATGCTGACGAAACTCTCCCTCGACACTCGGCTGGATCAGAGTTCGAGGGACATCATCGGGCTGAACGTGTGCTGAACTCGGCGGTGCCATACGTTCGGTACTTGATCGGTCGGATCGTGAAGGCGTACGACTACATCAACCGCGTTGTGCTAACGCTTCCGCTTTTGGCCTACGAGGGTACGTGGACAACACTCTCCCCTCTCGTCGCTATGCATCACCATGATCTTGCGTGTGCGTAGGAATTTTTTTGAAATTACTACGTTCCCCAATAGTGGCATCCGAGCCTGGTTTTATGCGTTGATGTTATATGCACGAGTAGAACACAAGTGAGTTGTGGGCGATATAGGTCATACTGCTTATGAGCATGTCATACTTTTGTTCGGCGGTATTGTTGGATGAAGCGGCCCAGACCGACATTACGCGCACGCTTACACGAGACTAGTTCTACCGACGTGCTTTGCACACAGGTGGCTGGCGGGTGTCACTTTCTCTAACTTTATATGAACCGAGTGTGGCTACGCCCGGTCGTTGCGAAGGTTAAAACAACACCAACTTGACAAACTATCGTTGTGGTTTTGATGCGTAGGTAAGAACGGTTCTTGCTAAGCCCGTAGCAGCCACGTAAAACTTGCAACAACAAAGTAGAGGACGTCTAACTTGTTTTTTGCAGGGCATGTTGTTATGTGACATGGTCAAGACGTGATGCTATATTTTATTGTATTAAATGATCATGTTTTGTAACCGAGTTATCGGCAACTGGCAGGAGCCATCTGGTTGTCGCTTTATTGTATGCAATGCAATCGCCCTGTAATGCTTTACTTTATCATTAAGCGGTAGCGATAGTCGTAGAAGCATAAGATTGGCGAGACGACCATGATGCTACGATGGAGATCAAGGTATCGCGCCAGTGACGATGGTGATCATGACGGTGCTTCGGAGATGGAGATCACAAGCACAGATGATGGCCATATCATATCACTTATATTGATTGCATGTGATGTTTATCTTTTATGCATCTTATCTTGCTTTGATTGACGGTAGCATTATAAGATGAGCTCTCACTAAATTTCAAGATAAAAGTATTCTCCCTGAGTATGCACCGTTGCCAAAGTTCGTCGTTCCAAGACACCACGTGATGATCGGGTGTGATAAGCTCTACGTCCATCTACAACGGGTGCAAGCCAGTTTTTGCACATGCAGAATACTTAGGTTAAACTTGACGAGCCTAGCATATGCAGATATGGCCTCGGAACACTGAGACCGAAAGGTCGAGCGTGAAACATATAGTAGATATGATCAACATAGTGATGTTCACCATTGAAAGCTACTCCATTTCACGTGATGACCGGTTATGGTTTAGTTGATTTGGATCACGTGATCACTTAGAGGATTAGAGAGATGTCTTTCTAAGTGGGAGTTCTTAAGTAATTTGATTAATTGAACTTAAATTTATCATGAACTTAGTACCTGATAGTATCTTGCTTGTCTATGTTTGATTGTAGATAGATGGCCCGTGCTGTTGTTCCGTTGAATATTAATGCGTTCCTTGAGAAAGCAAAGTTGAAAGATGATGGTAGCAATTACACGGACTGGGTCCGTAACTTGAGGATTATCCTCATTGCTGCTCAGAAGAATTACGTCCTGGAAGCACCGCTGGGTGCCAGGCCTGCTGCTTATGCAACTGACGACGTTAAGAATGTCTGGCAGAGCAAACCTGATGACTACTTGATAGTTCAATGTGCCATGCTTTACGGCTTAGAACCGGGTCTTCAATGACGTTTTGAATGTCATGGAGCATATGAGATGTTCCAGGAGTTGAAGTTAATATTTCAAGCAAATGCCCGGTTTGAGAGATATGAAGTCTCCAATAAGTTCTATAGCTGCAAGATGGAGGAGAATAGTTCTGTCAGTGAGCATATACTCAAGATGTCTGGGTATAATAATCACTTGATTCAACTGGGAGTTAATCTTCCGGATGATAGCGTCATTGACAGAATTCTCCAATCACCTTCACCAAGCTACAAGAGCTTCGTCATGAACTATAATATGCAAGGGATGGATAAGACAATTCCCGAGCTCTTCGCAATGCTAAAGGCTGCGAAGGTAGAAATCAAGAAGGAGCATCAAGTGTTGATGGTCAATAAGACCACTAGTTTCAAGAAGGGCAAAGGGAAGAAGACGGGAACTTCAAGAAGAACAGCAAGCAAGTTGCTGCTCAAGAGAAGAAACCCAAGTCTGGACCTAAGCCTGAAACTAAGTGCTTCTACTGCAAGCAGACTGGTCACTGGAAGCGGAACTGCCCCAAGTATTTGGCGGATAAGAAGGATGGCAAGGAGAACAAAGGTATATGTGATATACATGTTATTGATGTGTACCTTACTAGAGCTCGCAGTAGCACCTGGGTATTTGATACCGGTTCTGTTGCTAATATTTGCAACTCGAAACAGGGACTACGGATTAAGCGAACACTGGCAAAGGACGAGGTGACGATGCACGTGGGAAATGGTTCCAAAGTTGATGTGATCGCGGTCGGCACGCTTCCACTACATCTACCTTCGGGATTAGTATTGGACCTAAATAATTGTTATTTGGTGCCAGCGTTGAGCATGAACATTATATCTGGATCTTGTTTGATGCGAGACGGTTATTCATTTAAATCAGAGAATAATGGTTGTTCTATTTATATGAGTAATGTCTTTTATGGTCATGCACCCTTGAAGAATGGTCTATTTTTTATGAATCTCGATAGTAGTGATACACATATTCATAATGTTGAAGCCAAAAGATGCAGAGTTGATAATGATAGTGCAACTTATTTGTGGCACTGCCGTTTAGGTCATATCGGTGTAAAGCGCATGAAGAAACTCCATACTGATGGACTTTTGGAACCACTTGATTACGAATCACTTGGTACTTGCGAACCGTGCCTCATGGGCAAGATGACTAAAACACCGTTCTCCGGAACTATGGAGAGAGCAACAGATTTGTTGGAAATCATACATACAGATGTATGTGGTTCGATGAATGTTGAGGCTCGTGGCGGATATTGTTATTTTCTCACCTTCATAGATGATTTAAGCAGATATGGGTATATATACTTAATGAAGCACAAGTATGAAAAATTTGAAAAGTTTAAAGAATTTCATAGTGAAGTTGAAAATCATCGTAATAAGAAAATAAAGTTTCTACGATCTGATCATGGAGGAGAATATTTGAGTTACGAGTTTGGTCTACATTTGAAACAATGTGGAATAGTTTCGCAACTCACGCCATCCGGAAGACCACATCGTAATGGTGTGTCCGAACGTCCTAATCGTACTTTACATGATATGGTGCGATCTATGATGTCTCTTACTGATTTACCGCTATCGTTTTGGGGTTATGCTTTAGAGACGGCCGCATTCACGTTAAATAGGGCACCATCAAAATCCGTTGAGACGATGCCTTATGAACTGTGGTTTGGCAAGAAACCAAAGTTGTCGTTTCTGAAAGTTTGGGGCTGCGATGCTTATGTGAAAAAGCTTCAACCTGATAAGCTCGAACCCAAATCAGAGAAATGTGTCTTTATAGGATACCCAAAGGAGACTGTTGGGTACACCTTCTATCACAGATCTGAAGGCAAGAGATTCATTGCTAAGAATGGATCCTTTCTAGAGAAGGAGTTTCTCTCGAAAGAAGTGAGTGGGAGGAAAGTAGAACTTGATGAGGTATCTGTACCTGCTCCCTTATTGGAAAGTAGTACATCACAGAAACCGGTTTCTGTGACACCTACACCAATTAGTGAGGAAGTTAATGATGATGATCATGGAACTTCAGATCAAGTTTCTACTGAACCTCGTAGATCAACCGGAGTAAGATCCGCACTAGAGTGGTACGGTAATCCTGTTCTGGAAGTCATGCTACTAGATCATGATGAACCTACGAACTATGAAGAAGCTATGGTGAGCCCAGATTCCGCAAAATGGCTAGAAGCCATGAAATCTGAGATGGGATCCATGTATGAGAACAAAGTTTGGACTTTGGTTGACTTGCCCGATGATCGGCAAGCAATTGAGAATAAATGGATCTTCAAGAAGAAGACTGACGCTGACGGTAATATTACTGTCTACAAAGCTCGACTTGTTGCAAAAGGCTTTCGACAAGTTCAAGGGATTGACTATGATGAGACCTTCTCACCCGTAGCGATGCTTAAGTCTGTCCGAATCATGTTAGCGATTGCCGCATTTTATGATTATGAAATTTGGCAGATGGATGTCAAAACTGCATTCCTGAATGGATTTCTGGAAGAAGAGTTGTATATGATGCAACCGGAAGGTTTTGTCGATCCAAAGGGAGCTAAAAAAGTGTGCAAGCTCCAGCGATCCATTTATGGACTGGTGCAAGCCTCTCGGAGTTGGAATAAACGCTTTGATAGTGTGATCAAAGCATTTGGTTTTGTACAGACTTTTGGAGAAGCCTGTATTTACAAGAAAGTGAGTGGGAGATCTGTAGCATTTCTGATATTATATGTGGATGACATATTACTGATTGGAAATGATATAGAATTTCTAGATAGCATAAAGGGATACTTGAATAAGAGTTTTTCAATGGAAGACCTCGGTGAAGCTGCTTACATATTGGGCATTAAGATCTATAGAGATAGATCAAGACGCTTAATTGGACTTTCACAAAGCACATACCTTGACAAAGTTTTGAAGAAGTTCAAAATGGATCAGGCAAAGAAAGGGTTCTTGCCTGTGTTACAAGGTGTGAAGTTGAGTAAGACTCAATGCCCGACCACTGCAGAAGATAGACAGAAAATGAAAGATGTTCCCTATGCTTCAGCCATAGGCTCTATCATGTATGCAATGATGTGTACCAGACCTGATGTGTGCCTTGCTATAAGTCTAGCAGGGAGGTACCAAAGTAATCCAGGAGTGGATCACTGGACAGCGGTCAAGAACATCCTAAAGTACCTGAAAAGGACTAAGGATATGTTTCTCGTTTATGGAGGTGACAAAGAGCTCATCGTAAATGGTTACGTTGATGCAAGCTTTGACATTGATCCGGACGATTCTAAATCGCAAACCGGATACGTGTTTACATTGAACGGAGGAGCCGTCAGTTGGTGCAGTTCTAAACAAAGCGTCATGGCGGGATCTACATGTGAAGCGGAGTACATAGCTGCTTCGGAAGCAGCAAATGAAGGAGTTCATATCCGATCTAGGTGTCATACCTAGTGCATCGGGTCCAATGAAAATCTTTTGTGACAATACTGGTGCAATTGCCTTGGCGAAGGAATCCATATTTCACAAGAGAACCAAGCACATCAAGAGATGCTTCAATTCCATCCAGGATCTAGTCCAGGTGGGAGACATAGAAATTTGCAAGATACATACGGATCTGAATGTCTCAGACCCGTTGACTAAGCCTCTTCCACGAGCAAAACATGATCAGCACTAAGGCTCCATGGGTGTTAGAATCATTACTGTGTAATCTAGATTATTGACTCTAGTGCAAGTGGGAGACTGAAGGAAATATGCCCTAGAGGCAATAATAAAGTTATTATTTATTTCCTTATATCATGATAAATGTTTATTATTCATGCTCGAATTGTATTAACCGGAAACATAATACATGTGTGAATACATAGACAAACAGAGTGTCGCTAGTATGCCTCTACTTGACTAGCTCGTTTATCAAAGATGGTTAAGTTTCCTAGCCATTGACATGGGTTGTCATTTGATTAACGGGATCACATCATTAGGAGAATGATGTGATTGACATGACCCATTCCGTTAGCTTAGCACACGATCGTTTAGTATGTTGCTATTGCTTTCTTCATGACTTATACATGTTCCTATGACTATGAGATTATGCAACTCCCGTTTACCGGAGGAACACTTTGTGTGCTACCAAACGTCACAACGTAACCGGGTGATTATAAAGGTACTCTACAGGTGTCTCCGGAGGTACTTGTTGGGTTGGCATATTTCGAGACTAGGATTTGTCACTTCGATTGTCGGAGAGGTATCTCTGGGCCCTCTCGGTAGTACACATCACTTAAGCCTTGCAAGCATTTCAACTAATGAGTTAGTTGCGGGATGATGTATTACGGAACAAGTAAAGAGACTTGCCGGTAACGAGATTGAACTAGGTATTGAGATACCGACGATCGAATCTCGGGCAAGTAACATACCGATGACAAAGGGAACAACGTATGTTGTTATGCGGTTTGACCGATAAAGATCTTCGTAGAATATGTGGGAGCCAATATGAGCATCCAGGTTCCGCTATTGGTTATTGACCGGAGACGTGTCTCGGTCATGTCTACATAGTTCTCGAACCCGTAGGGTCCGCACGCTTAACGTTACGATGACAGTTATATTATGAGTTCATATGTTTTGATGTACCGAAGGTTTTTTGGAGTCCCGGATGTGATCACGGACATGACGAGGAGTCTCGAAATGGTCTAGACATGAAGTTTGATATATTGGAAGTCTATGTTTGGATATCGGAAGTGTTCCGGGTGAAATAGTGATTTTACCGGAGTACAGGAGGGGTTACCGGAACCCCCGGAGGCTATTGGGCCTTATGGGCCCAAGTGGAGGAAGAGGAGAGGCGGCCAAGGGGCAGCCGCGCGCCCCTCCCCCCAAGTCCTAATTGGACATGGAGGGGGGGCGGCGCCCCCCTTTCCTTTCCCCTCTCTCCTCCTTCCCCCCCAAGTCCTACTCCAACTAGGAAAAAGGAGGGGAGTCCTACTCCCGGTGGGAGTAGGACTCCTCCGGCGTGCCTCCTCCTATGGACGGCCGCACTCCCCTTGCTCCTTTATATACGGCGGCAGGGGGCACCCCATAGACACAACAATTGATCATTGGTCTCTTAGCCGTGTGCGGTGCCCCCCTCCACCATAGTCCACCTCGATAATACTGTAGCGGTGCTTAGGCAAAGTCCTGCGTCGGTAGAACATCAACATCGTCACCACGCCATCGTGCTGACGAAACTCTCCCTCAACACTCGGCTAGATCGGAGTTCGAGGGACATCATCGGGTTAAACGTGTGCTGAACTCGGAGGTGCCGTACGTTCGGTACTTGATCGGTCGGATCGTGAAGACGTACGACTACATCAACCGCGTTGTGCTAACGCTTCCGCTTTCGGTCTACGAGGGTACGTGGACAACACTCTCCCCTCTCGTTGCTATGCATCACCATGATTTTGCGTGTGCGTAGGATTTTTTTTTAAATTACTACGTTCCCCAACAGTGGCACCTTTTAGTTCACCCCTGGCCGATGAGTATGGGCACACAACGTACCCTATGCTCGTGGCACCTCTGCTTTTGTCGATTGGCCATCATATGCCTTTATGTTGCCGAGATCTATTGATTTATAATTGGCAAAACCCTTTGTCGAGTCCCAGAGAAAAGGATATCGGCTTATGTTGCTTTGCCGACATGGGGTAAGCCAAGTGTAATACTCGGTAAAGCCTTTGCCAAGATGTATTTGGCCTTTGCTGATTATTTCTTGTAATTGGTACTTTCTGTTTTTCCCAAGAGCCTAGCGTCGGTTCACCCCCTTACTAAACGTATACAGGGCAATATGGACCTTTGCCAAATCATACCCACTTTCGTATGTATGGTGGGTCACCCGTCCAATTAGGACAACTCACTTGTTGTGCCTAATTTCTTTTTTTATTCTTCTTGCCGTATTCTCAATTTGATTTTATTGTTTTTTGGTTTTGTTTGTTCTTTTTTTCTTTGGTTTTATTCATTATTCTTCTTTATTTCTACTTACTTTTCTTTCCTTTTTCATTTCTTAAATTAGTGAACATTAGTCAAGTTTATGAACTTTTTTAAATGAATGAATGTTTTTCAATTTCGTAAACTTTTATCAAATTCGTGATTTTTTTTCAAATGGATGGACTTTTTTTTTCAATTTCATGAACTTTAATAAAATTTGTGAACTTTTTGTCAAATTGCTGAATATTTTTCAAGTTGATGAATTTTTAAATTTCATGAACAGTTTTTTTCACATTCTTGTACTTTTCTCAAATCAATGAACTTTTTTGAAACATGTGAACTTTTCTTCAATCTATGAAAAATTTTAGACTACCCTATTATAGCCAAGCTTCCTAACTCCTTCCGTGTAACTAGACGAGGTGAGAGTGTGGGACTGAAACTACGAACGGCATACTGTGCTGCCTACAGGTACGTACATGCAGGCTGCAACGAAAAGCCCAAAACAAGTTTATGCCTTGCGTGCGAGTGATCAGTTTGGCCCATGGAACTGACATATGTGCCGCACGCACGCTGGTAGGTACATGTGGCAGAAATTTTGCAACACCAACACAAAAACCCCAAAACTTGTTTCTTCCGGTTACGGTATCGGTTCAGTCTGCTGTTTGTCGGTTTTTTGCCCACCCCCAGCTCCAAGGAAGAAAAACATTTGTAAAGTCGAAAAAGGTTAATCGATTTGAATGAAGTCCACGAATATTATTAAAAAGATCACGAAATTGAAAAAATTTCATCGATTTGAATTTTTAAACAAATTGGACAAAAATGTTCACAAATTAAATACTTTATTCACACGAGGCAACTTGCATGCGGCGTCGAAAATCATTTAAACATGACATGAATGTCTACCATGGGGTATGACCACCTGCTTGCAAAAGTGAGATTATTTGAAGGTTGTCCAAAAATAGACCATGTTCAACGGGTGTTCTGGTGAGAAGGCTCCGTCGAGAGCACGTTGTTTTTCGACATTCTTCAAATGACCCCAATTTTTTTGCATAGCCTTGTATGACCAATTCAAGGCACCATGCCAAGTTACTTTGGTTTTCGATAAATTTTGTATTTTTAGTGTTTTCTCGATCAGAGAAGGCCGATAAATGGTCGGACATGTCGCAACTTGCATACTGTATCGGAAATCATTCAAACCTGACATGGAAACCTAACATGGCCATGCCCACCTGCAAAGAAAAGTTGGGGTCATTTGAAGAATGTCCAAACATAGACCATGTTCAACTTGGAGAAGCACGCCATTTCCCGACATCCTTGAAATGACCCCAATTTTCATCCATGGACTTTTATGACTAATTGAAGACACCATGCCAAGTTGTTGTTGTTTTCAACAGTTTTGCATTTTACGGAATATTCTCAGTTAAATAAAGGCTGATAAATCGTCGGACAGGTCACAACTTACACACGGTGACAGAAGTCGTTCAAACCTGGCATGGAGACTACCACGGGAATGCCCACCTTCTTGAAAAATTTGGGGTCATTTTAAGAATGTCCAAAACTAGACCATGTTCAATGGATGGTGTTTGGGTTGGCCAAAAAGCTCCGTCTGAGAGCACGTTGCTTCTCCACATCCTTCAAATGGGCCCAAGTTTTTTCCACTAGCTTCAATGGACAATTGAAGGTATACCATGCAAAGTTGTTTGTGTTTCCAACAATTCTTGCATTTTCTGAAGTTTTCTCGGTGAAAACTGGCCGATAAATGGCCGGACGTGAAGCAACTTGCAGACGGTGTTGAAATTTGTTTAAACCTGGTATGCTTGCCTATCGTGGGCATGTGAACCTCCTTGCAAAAGTCGTGTTCATTTGAAGAATGTCCAAAAGTAGAACATATTTAATAAAGTGTGTTTGGATAGGGCGGGAAGGGTCTGTTTGAAAGCACGTCATATTTTGAGATCCGTCAAATGGCCACATGTTTGCACCAGCTTCATTGATCAATTCAAGGCATTATGCCAAGTTGTTTGGATTTTTTATAAGCTTTGTATTTTCTGGTGTTTTCTCAGTGTAAATTTGCCGATAAATGACCGGACATGTCGCAACACGGAAACAGTGTCAGAAGTCGTTCGAACCTAACATGGATGCCACATGCTGCCGCAAAACATTGGGGTCATTTATCCATAGTCCAAAAAACCACCGTTGAGAGGAGTGTACTAGACGAATGCATCCTCTCAACGGTGGTTTTCCTAATTTGTATGCACCAGCTATTTGCAATTTTCGTCGTGATCAATCAAGAGGAACATTTCTTATATCATAACTATTTCTTGAAATTTTCAACAATTTTGGAATTTCAAATTGTCTATGAAAAATTAATAAACTTGAAATGTTTCTCCAAAATTGCTAGTAAATTCCCAGCAATTTAGGCTAAAAACAAATCGCAAACCACATATCTTTTTTTAAAATTTATCAACTTGTTATCAAATATAAACATTTCTTAAATTGCGAACTAAAATTTCAGAAACATGACATATTTTGACCTTGCATAATATTTTAGAAAAATTTAAAAAATATTTGAAAAGAAGGACATTTGTACGTATTTCAAACAATATTCCAAAATTTAAACAAGTTACAAACAATAATAAAGATAAAAAGAGATAAATGACTTCCCCAAAAAAGAGAAATCGTCGCTCATCGGCCTACCACGCAGTGAACACAATGGGCTGGTCCAGTTTGCGAATAGCTAACAACGCCGATTTTGCAAACATTCTAGAGGGTTCTTGGCCGGTTTCACAAACATTCTAGAAGTTTCTTCCACCACTTTTGTTACTGGTTTTCCTTTTATTTTAATTTTTGATTTTGAATTTTCTTATTTATATTTTTTATGTTTCTATTTCTTTTTGTTCTTTTCTTTTCCTTTCATTCTCGTTTTTAAATTTTTATTTTCCCTTCTCATATTTAATTTTTTTCCTTTTTCGGAAAACTGTTTCCTTGAAATTCAAACCTTATTTGAATCAAAATAAAATTTGTTTAGAATTTTAGAAACAGTTCCCATTTTTTCAAAGTTTGTTCATATTTTCAAAAAGTCACGCTTTCAAAATTTGTTTGAAAATGAAAACTGCCAATATTTTGTTCACAAATTAAAAAAAAATTGTAGTTCCAAATAATTTTTGAAAATATAAAAATGTTCTTATTTTCCATATCCTTTTCAAAATTTCAAAAACATCGTGCTTTTAAATTTTTCCTTGGAATTTCGAAAAATTTCATATTATTACAATTTTGGTCTCAAATTCAAACAGTTTCATATTTTTCAAAAAAAATTCAGAGTTTCAAATTTCATTTAAAAATTTAGAAATGTATCTATTTATCAGAACTTATTCATAAATATAAATATCCCAATTTTAAACTATTATTTAGACTTTTAAAAAGTGTTCCTGTTTTAATATTTCGCATTCAAAGTCGAAAAATATCCATGATTGCAAAAAAAAGTGTTTTGAAATTTCATTTTAGAAATTCCGAAAAAGTTACTATTTAAGAGTTTGTTCCCAAATTTAATGTTTTTCTGTTTTTTCAAAAGGTTATGGGTCCTGCACGATTTTCCTTTTATTTCGATTTCTATTTTTATTCTTATTGTTTTCTAATTTATATTTTGATTGTACTTTGTTCTTTTTTGTTCTTTTACTTATATTTTCGCTTTTATTTTTCCCTTCTCATAATCTTTTATTAGTTTTTCAAAAAAATCTAAAAAATACTAAAATTATTTGAATTTTTCTTTTCAATTTTGATATTTTTTCAAAAATTAAGAAAAAATATTTTTGTTTCAAAAAATGTATGCATTTTTCATAATTATTTTTGGAATTTCATAAATATTTCCCATTTTTCAAGGTTGGTTCGTATTTTCAAAAATGTTCATGATTTCAAATTTTTCTTGAAACTGGAACTGTTCCTGTTTTTTTAGAAGTTGTTCACAAATTCAAAAAATTCTTCGTGACTTTAAAATTTGAAAAATGTTCATGTTTTGAAAAAGAAATTCTTAAGTAAAAAAATCCCATTTCTCTAAGTTCATTCGTATTTTCATAAATGTTCGTAGGTTATAAAATAAAAAATGCTCCTATTTTTCAAATCCTATTAGGAAATTCAATTACATTTTCATGCTTTAATATTATTCTTGGAATGTTGAAATTCCTTTTTTTAAAATTTTGTTCAAAATTCGAAACAAACTTCCTACTCTTCAAAGTTTGGTCATATTTTTGGAAAATTTTCAGATTGTCAAAATTAATTTGAAACTTTCAAAATGTTCCTATTTTGAAAAAATTCACATTTTCTCGGTTTTAATATATTGTTGAGAATTTTAAAAAATGTTCCTGTTTTTATAATGTTGTTCACAAATTTGAAAAATCGTGCAGGATTTCAAAAAACATTTGCGGTTTTAAGTTTATTTTAGTAATTCATAAAAATTTCCTGTTTTTAAAATTTTGTTCACCAATTTATTTATTTATTATGTATTTTCAAAAAATACTACAGTAATAATTTTGTTTCGATATATTATCCAGCCGGTCTGCCGGAGTACCTGGTTCGATCGCTATAGTACCTTCTTTCGTGTGTTCCTATACCTTTTGTTTTATTTAGACTGATGGGCCCCAAGGTATTACATAGGAAGATGATTACAATCGTAATCAACATCTCCCGGCAGAGGGAAGATATCTGGTGATACCAAGGCTTATGTGCTACCATGATAAACACTCATGGGAGCCGTTGGATAGATCCAACAGCTCCAGAGAGTTCTTGAATATTTTACAATAAATTTGAAATTGCGCATGGGTATAATAACTCTTTAGATGCCGTCAGATCAGAGATCCAACATCCTAGAAAGCTGTATCACAGTAGCACCTACAATTTGGTATCACCTAAAATTTTCCCCTCCCGCAAATTGTTGGGCACATACCCGATCACTCAAAAATCACCATAGACCTTGGGTTCTCTAGCTAGTGCACGAGCTAGTCTATTTCCTTCACGTCTGATTGAGCAGAATTGGCAAGAGGCTTACGACCGGAGAATATCAGGTGATACTATCACTCAAATGCTCCCATGATACCAATTTGAAAATTTCAGTTCTAGACGTGTCAAAAAATTTGAATTTTTTTATGAATGTTCATCACATATGTGCCTACAACCCCTAAAAAAATCAGATCAAAATTTGAAATACGCAAAGAGAAACAAAAAAGAGAAATACGGATGTGAATAGTGTCGTTTTTACACTATTCGTCCTTTTGTCTTTATTGACACTATTCATGTTGGATTTCTCTTTTTTGTTTCTCTTTGTGTATTGAGGATTTTGATCTGAATTTTTTAGGGGTTGTACATACATATGGGATGAACAATCATGAATTTTTTTCAAAGTTTTTGACACATCTAAAATTGAAAATTTTGAATTGGTATCATGGGAGCATTTGAGTGATGGTATCATCTGATATTCTCCCACGGCATACAACCTAGGCCAAACCGGAGAGCACTCCTCTAGCGCAGCCGACAACATTGCACAATCAGATTCCCATTAAACGTAGGGGTTAGCGCCTTCAGTCCTGCAAGCACTGCACACGCTTCACCTTCAGTCACATCATGGCAGGTCTCGCTGCCAGTAGAGACAAATGGCCTTCCACTGTGATCACGAACCACAGCTCCCGCATGGCTCTCGGCGCGGCGGGAAACATACTTTAAAAAAAAGATTATCCTACCTTTTATTATGAAAAGGTATGGTGTAATATGAGTCGTTCATATGCTTAAGGAGGAGGGGGATGGGTGTACCCAAGCAGAAGAGTTTTTCTAATAGCGCGTCTCAGCCTAATCTTTTGTGTGGACCAACCCATTTGGAAGGGAGGTCCAGATAATGGATGTACACAATACCCCTCTTGTCCTGGTGTGTTGCATCAAGCGAGACACTTCTGTGTTCTATGCAAAGAGTGTGTCGATCAAATTCATCGCATCTCGCGAGCAGCATGGAACGATACTTAACTAAATTTATAGCCACGTTAGCTAGCACATGTGCCCGAAATTGGAGGTCGGCATGCCAAAGCTGCGCAACACGACACACCCCTACGACACGCCGGATGGTTGACAAGACCCCCCGGCGGTCGAACTGCTTCACCATGGGCGTCGAGTTCGTGAGCCCGACGCAGGTCCTGGATCTAGGAGTCATCTACAACCTCGCGCTGATAGACCACATCCTGAAGTGTGCAGCCTCTGCTACAACGATAGCTTCATCAGTGACATCATCGCAGGTGATGTCAAACGTGAGCTGTGCGACGGCAAGAAAGATCAAGGGCTCAAGGCAGGTTCAAATCTAGGGCACCCCTACAAGAATGAAAAAAAAGTAGTGTATATGGTATACTTAATACTAATTTTGTAAGGACTTGATGCTATTTTAGATACTTTTTGCATTTATGATGTTATTTTTAGACTATCTGTTGCATTTGTGAAGACCTAGTATAACTTCAAATTATACTATAGTGTAATTTTCCTCTGTTTTGCACCCATGTTTCGATGTTCAGCACCCCCAGTACATAGAGCATCTCTAACTGATCCCTTGTAATTTAGAGGAGTAAACCTTAACTCACTATATTTGCTCTTCTGAAAAGTGTGGTTTCAAATTGATTCCCTAAACTTAACTACCTAATTGGTTTTGCTAAATATTTCTATTTTTATTTTACATACTACATTTTAACTACATGGTTGCACACATATAAATCCAAATATAATAATTACAGTTCACACAATTCACGAATATTACAATTTTTGAGTTTACAAACGAAATTATTAAAATTCAAATACACCAAAGGGTTCAAGTGAAGTGAAGAGAATGATTAAAGCACTACTATGAAGTGCTATGGTGATCCCATTGATGCACAACAAGATCATCTTGGAGCTGGGTACTAACTTCTTGGTTCTCGATGGTTCGCTGCGATGCGAGGAATCTCTGTATCATGTTTGCATCGTGCTCAGGCTCGACAAGATCCCCATTGGAGATATAGCGAAAGTTCTCGGGCATGTATGTCATATCTTCAATGATCATGTTATGCAAGATGATGCTACATGTCATTATTTGCCATTGAACCTTGGGGTTCCAATACTCGACAGGGCCACAAATGATGCAAATGTGCCTCCGGAGCACACCGAAAGCTCTCTCCACATCCCTCCTTGCCGACTGTTGACACACTACAAAGGGAGATCTCTTGGTACCTTTAGGACGCGGGATTGTCTTGACAAATGTGACCCATGGATAATAGATGCCATCTGCAAGGTAGTAACCCATTGTGTACTCAGGACCATTTCCAACATAGTTGCTAGGAGAAGTGGTACCAACCTAGTTGGCCCACAGTCCATGGGCCGAGCTTATGGCCCACCAATCCCACAAGGGAGGACTCCAGAAGCCTTGAACCCTGGCGTGATTAAGATGGATTCTACCGAAGATTACATCGGCTATCGTCATGTTTATTCCTAGTTGGCAACCAATCATGAATATAATCAAGCAGGACGTAGGATTTTTCCTCTTCGAGAGGGCCCATACCCGGGTAAAACATCGAGCCCTTTGTCTCTTTTTCACCATCGTTCCTAGATCCACACTTCCGGACCCCCTATCTGAGATCCGCTGGTTTTAGTACCGACAAGGAGCATCCCCGGCAACAAACCGGGCGAACAGTGGTGATCTCAACAGTACATTCAGGTTATTACGAGAGCCAAGCAATCTAAAGAATGAATGACAAATCCATAGATCCTATGATGCAACAACCTCAAGAATGAGTGTTGGATCTTTGCAGTGGCCTTTATACCGACCGTTCCATCCTGCAGGACAGTTCTTCCATGTCCAGTGCATACAGTCAATTGATCCATGCATCCTAGGCCATCCTCATTCTTCACTAAATCCCAACAGTCTCTCAATGTCTTCATTAGTGGGTGACCTCAAGTACTCCCACCCTAAGATCTCAATCATGACTTTTGTGTACTTTCTAACGACCTCCAAGATTGTATCTTCTCCAACGCGGACAGAGTCGTTAACAACGTCGGCCAGACACCCATAGACTAGCACTCGAACAACCGCAATACACTTCATCAAAGGGCTCACACTTATCTCTCTAGATGCACTCCTCCTAAGTTTGAACGAATTATCATGCTTCTGCACAACTTTTGTAATTGTGAGAAAGAGACTTTTGTGCATCTGGACTCGCCCGCGAACATACTTCTCCAGATAGGTAGGATTGGGGTTGAAGTAATCTCTCATAATATTTTCATGGCCCTTCACTCTATCTCGATTGATGTGTATACGACCAAATTGTGATCCTGTTCTTGGCCACCAAAAATCCTCGTTGAAGGTCATGCCAAGGGCCATTTTGAAGTCGTCATCGTCTTCTTCCTCCACCTCCGACGGGGAGTCCTCAAAGATAATATCCCTCAACCTCTTCATCTACACTATAAATGACTCGAAGGTGTCACGGCCGGCCGGCGACGTTGAGAGATGAAAAGGCAAAAAAACGCACCTAGGCAAGCAATCGAACATTTGAAGGACGGTGGAGGTGTCACTGCTGGACGGCGACGTTGAGCCGATGCACAAGCTGCTAGCAATCGACGGAGAGGATCGGAGGAAGAAGATACGTTTTGTCATTCCGGCGATGTGATTGATGCTGCAGTGGTGGCATTTTATTCCGGCGACGACAGTGACTAGCATCTGTCTTGGGGTGGGGCAGGAGGGTGCGGAGTTAGCGGGTTGTCAGTGGAGGCCTTGCATGGTCATAGGAGGCAACCCCAACTAAGATGTGGCACGGGGTGGGGACGGCGCGAGCACGAGGGAGAGGCCAGAACTTTTACTCCATGGATGGGCGGCCGAGTATATTTGAGAGCCAGGGCACCTCCCGAGTAAAAAATTATCCTCCTTTAACAGTGACATGGGTTCGGTTATGTGCCATGTAAAGGAGGAAAACCAAATTCATCCTCTTTGAGCATCTACAGCCGGGCACCGTATATCCATCTGATACGCCCGGGCAGGCCGTCCGGCCACTGACAGCTCACAAAAAACCGACCCAACCGAAGCTCTCAAACGAGCCTCAAACGTCCGGACTGACCGACACCCCTCACATCCGTCCCAAATGTAGGGCGGATATGAGGTGGCCCGGGCATGCCCGGGCGCATCCGCCACGTCAGCCCGTCCCACCGCGTGGATCTGCGAGGCCTGGCCGATCTACTCCTCCCACCTGACAGCCTCCACCACCTCCGACCGTTGCTCCGCGCGGGCAGCGCTGGGTTCTGATGCCCTCTCCGCCAACGCCGCAGATGCGGATTCCGGAGTCGGAGGAACGTGCCTCCCGCTGTGAGAGGCAGAGGGCAAGGGAGATGGCGGGCGGGTCCGACGGGTCTGCACAATCCGCCAGCTGCCGCCAGGTGACCGACGAGGAGGACTGTCTCTTCGAGTGGGTGTGCCGCTCACTGACTAAGGCAGAGACGAAGGCCCGATGGCTCCGGAGGATCAACGCCAAGCAGCTCCGGCTCGACATTGAGTAATCCGAGCGGGAGGCGGCGGAGGCAGCGCGGGAGGCGGCAAGGGTGGCCAAGCTCAAGCGCAAGCAAGACCGCGTCGTCCGACACTTGCAAGGCTACATCCTCATCTCTGATTCCTCCTCCGACGACGGGTCCGACGTGGACCCACCTCCTGCTGTGCACTCCTACAGCTGCGCCGGCGACCGAAAGGGCAAAGGGTCGGCGAGGAAGTGGTGAAGATCCGTCTTAATTTCAAGTTTTTAGATGTAGTTTGAACTTGTCCACCATATTATGTGTATTATGTGATTTTGGCTATCTTTTGATGTTCTTGGCTATCTTTTGATGTTCCGACCGTGATCTTTTGATGAACCGATTGTTCATTTGTATGTCCGCTCATGATCTACGTAGGTTTTATCAACGTTGCATAGTTTAATATGAATATAGGGGAGGGAATATGAGATACGCGGGTGTGGAGGTACGGATGTAGGAAGTGTCCGGTCAATATCCAGCTGTACATGCTCTTACACTTTTAGGGGATTGGTTAGAGATGCTCTCTCCTCTAAGTCCACCACTGATCCAAGGAAAAGCATCTCAACTACCCCATCGATCGGTGACGCTCACCCTGGCCACACCGGAGGCAGACATCAAGCGCGCTGCGACTAACATCGGGGATCCCTTGTTAGTGTAAAACGTGGAGGTCGTCGCGACAGAGGACATCACCGTCGAGACGGCGACGAATATGCTGGCCGTAGGGTTGATGCGCCAGAAGATGGAGTTCACGGTGAAGCTCAAGAGAGTTGCCTATGCCTCCGCAATTGGCACGGCCAAGAGGAGCCACCGGTGGGTCTCCGGCAAGCACTCCGTTCACAGGACAGCAGCCCCATCTCCGTGCTCTTCGAACCATTGCTTAACTAGCTGACCAGGATTTGTCTTCCCAGCAAGACCTCTCTTGATTTATATGGAGCAGCAGCTCTTTTAGATTGAAGAGGAAAAATTGGTGAAAACTGAGCAGTTTGGGCACTATTATGTTCGAACAGCATAAACAAAAATGGATGGCAATCAAGAATTTTACACGAAATAATCCGATGCCCGCCGGCCCGACTGACCGTAGGCGGGGCCTTCGGCTGCATAGATCCAACCTGTGTTATTACAAGATCTGACATGAAGCATAATTAAGGGGAAGATGTTCACAAACCATGAGAGAAAGTTGAATCTGATGAAGATTTTGTAGCGTGCTAGTTCTGCTACTGTACCAGTGCACAATAAGACCAAACTAGTGCACTCATGTACTCCCTCCGCCCCATAATATAAGAGCGTTTTTGACACTACACTATACAGTATTCTGGCAGTTATACTGCCATTTTACAATCACTTTCTTAGCATTAGACAAGTAGGGCATAAACTCAACTTCATAACTCACAACCTGAAATCAGAGATCGCAGTTTTCCCATCTAACCCGATGGAGAAGTAATGCTTCACGTAATCTCTTACAAGTGTCTCCCTGTACAACGGTGGATTCTCATTGGACAACAATTCCTTGATTGGACCATACATCCTTGTCGAGGCAGGGTGGAACTGCGTGCTGAAGAAGCACGCGATCGATACCCTCGGCGCAGTGTTCTTCGCCAAAACTCTATGTTCCACACTCCTGAACCCGTCGTTGGAGACCAGCTGGACATTGTTTTAACAAAACAAAACAGCTCAGAATGATCAAGCATGACACCCATATGTTGAACAGACAATTCAGAATGAGATGTATCACAATATCACAGTATACATACCTGTAAGAGATCACCGATGTTCACGATGAAAGCTCCAGGTGTCGGTGTGACATCGACCCACCGGTCATCATGGAGGACTTGAAGGCCACCAATTTCGTCTTGGAGAAGTATGGTTAGGAAGCCATAGTCTGAATGCCGGCTTGTCCCGATGGCGAGTTCAGGCTGGGGGCATGGAGGGTAGTAGTGACATACTATCACCTGTCCTTGGTTGCACTCTATATCTGTCAGGTAGCTCGGTTTGAGCCCAAGAGCTTCCGAGAGCAGATCGAACAAAGTCTTCCCCAACATCTTTAATTGCTTGGCGTATTCGAACAACACATCGCTGCAAATCAACATGTTAGCGCCGAATGTTTTTTATGAAACAGGTCATTTAGATAAACTTTAGTGAAAATTCACAACAAAAAGGGGTGGGAAGTGATTTCACTGGACAATTTAGCTCACGACACGTTTTCAATAGTCAAGAACTCACACTAACAATACATACTCCATTGAGATATAAACTACTCCCTTCGTTTCTAAATACAAGTCCTTTAGAGATTTTAACAAAGACTATATCCGGATGTATATAGACGCATTTTAGAGTGTAGATTCACTTGTTTTGCTCCCTATTTAGTCCGAATTGGAATCTCTAAAAAGACTTATATTTTGGAATGGAAAGAGTAACCATTAGTACTACCTGTAGATTGCTCCTGTGATAAAAACGTAGAGAAAGACAAGAAATGATATTTGCAATAGTATCTATGATAAACAAAAGATATTAATATTAAATCTCATTTACCTACTACAGTAATTAGTGTGGTTTAACAAGAACTTATTTCATTTCAATGAGAAATATCACATTAATAGAAACTGTGAAGGTGGTTCCATTCCCAATCCCACCATGAAAATCATGCAATCATCAGATACTCTCAAGCAGGTAAACGAATCTCCATGGAGGAATTACAGTAGGGAACCTGCAGAGCACTCACCGGCAGCTGTCCGGCAGGTCGCCGCGGTCGGGCGGGTCAGGGGCCATGCGGAGGTAGAGCGTGTCGCGCCAGTTCGCCACGGGCGACTGGTGCAGGTCGAAGTTGCAGTGGTACTTGACCGCCTTGTCAGGCGCACGCGAGTAGAGCCTGGCCTTGTCACTGCCCTCGCAGCCGTCGGCCTCGTGGAATACCCGCGTAGCGTCCGTCGCCGCGGCCATAGACTCGAGAAGCACATCGTGACCCGTCACCTGGAAGAATCCCCACTCCGCCGCGGCCCGGCCGACGGCAGCCACCACGGCGGCGCGGTCGGGGCTACCGACGTCAATCACCGGAATGGACGCCGATGACGAGGGCGATTCTTGGAAGAGAGCTTGCGGTGGCCGTGATTCGTGGTGGTGGTCGGGGGCGCGGAAAATACGGGGGAGCTGCGTGATGCCGGAGGCGGCGAGGCCGTGGACGCCGGAGCAGGTGGCGTCCAGCGCTCGGAGGTCGGCCGTGCGGTCGTACGCGGCGGACATGGCTGCCGTCGTCGAGGTATCGTGGGCAATTGTCTCCTCTCTGCTTGCAATTGTCTCCTCTCTGCTTCCTCTGCATTTATACTGGAGCACTCCGTAGTCTACTTCGCTGTCAACTCTCACCAAAGTTTCAAATATGGACTGCTAATCTTCTAGAGTACTCCGTAGTAGTATTACTATAAAATTCCAAAATAGAAAAAGAAATATATTTGATATAGTTTTGGTTTGTGTAAGCTTAAAAACCGGACAAATCAAAGACTGAACATTAATTAAAACTAAAAATGCACTGGAGGTACTAAAAGTATTCCAAGTGTGTCAAGTAGATCCTAAAAGTTTGAAATAGTTCACTGCAGGTCTTAAATCTATGTAAGTCATTCACTGCAGGTCCTAAAAGTATTTCATGTGCGTCAAGTAGGTCCTAAAAGTCGCGCGTATAATGCACATATAGGACCCGCAATGAACGTTTTCAAACTTTTAGGATCTACTTGACACACTTTAAATACTTTTAGGACCTCCAGTGTGTTTTAGTTTTAATTAAAACCAGGAAAACTTGGTCCCTTGAGACAGTCTGCAACCCCATCAAACAAAAAACGAAAAAACTGTTAGCTGGAAAAAGAAAAATATGGTGATATTGAAAAAGGCATGAATCTTTGGGAATAATCCTCAAATTATATATGGTTGACCTCCTCCTTTTCCCGGGCTTGGGGACTGGCAATGAATAATATTAAGCATATGCTTAAAACCATATATACGATCCAAGTAGTTACTAGCGAACCACACGCACGAAAAATCCTACCCGCCGAGAGAGAAAAAGTGGGCGACCCGACTACGACCATCACCGGGGTTCCCTCGCCTCCACTCGCCCCCAGCAACGCGGGAGGAAGGGGAACTCGGGGATCATGTCCAGCGTGTGTTTCTAGGTTTATTTATTTAGAGTCTTTGGTTGTCCATGGTTTCAACTCTCTAGTGGCAGGATGGCGCAAGCAAATAAGATTCCTTCGATGTGGCGGTTCTCAATGTAGTTGGTGTTCGATCTGACAGTTAGTGTTATGTCGTCTGGATTCTTTTATATCTAGGTGGGGCTTTGTCCGGATTTGTGCTGACGCTCGGGGTCGGTACAGTATTGCCCTCTTCGATTTTTCTCTCTGGGCCAGCGATTTGCTACGCAGATCGCGTTTGCCAACATCTTTTGGTCTACATCGACGACTTCCGGACCGCTGGTTCTACAAGCTCCTGGGTTTAAACAAGTTTGCTAGTCAACAACGAGTTTTGCTTAGGGAGGCCACTGTTAGATGTAGAAGGTAGAAGACTTCAGCACCTCAAACATTTGGATGTATGTTTTCTATTTATGTAAGGGTGTTTGTAAGGATCTGACTTTACGCCTTTCCACAGAAAACACATATGCTCACAATCAATAGCATAGACGGAATCCCCCCACCTTCCACGCCCCTCAAAAATCCACCCACCAACGGAAATCCAGACAAGGAAAGCTAGCAGATGCCATAAAACATAAAACATATATATGGATTGTTTTCTTCACGCAAGCCACTATGATCTAGAAAGCAGAGATTTCTGTTTTTTATTAAAATGAGCACATGGTATTTTGAGAAATAATCAATGATAATTAAGCAAACTAAAAGATCATAGTAGTGAAAAGATAGACTCGTTTTATTTTTGGGGAAGGTAAGTCGATCTTGAGCGAGCAATAAAGATATTTTTCCCGGGCAGTCAATGTACTTGAGATGAAACATGATCACTCGCAGCCCTTTCCACACTTTGGTTATTCGTTTCACATGTACCATGGAGACAGACTAGCGGCGAGCGGACGCTAACCTAGATGCCCAGCCGGCAACAGGCTGAGCGGATCCATCACCAGGAGCGATTTTTGCATCCTTGAGTACTCATCTTCTCCTTCGTTGATTAGGTAAGATTGCTAACTTACTTAAAGGATTAATAAGGCTTAAATTTTGAGTCGCGCGGGGAGGAATTGGCAATTGGGTATGATCATGACTTTCTTGAGTCTAGCCTTTGATTTAGGGGTCTGTTCTGTACACCTAGTTTATAATCATGAATGTTTGGATGGTAATTTGGATGGTTATACTTGTGCGGCAACATAGCGAGTTTGGTTCCAGGAATTTTGTTGTCAAATCTCAACTTTATTCTTTTCTTTGAAACTAAATATTGATGCATTGTTTATTAGTTTACTATGAAGCTACCTCTCTATGACTACTATATTTATAATTTCATTCATTATTAATGTGGACTTGAGGTTCCGAAGTTTGGTGCTATTTTTTATGTTTTGTATTTGAATACCGGATTGTTCGGTACTATTTTTTATGTTGTGTACTCAGACAGTTGATTGTGTGGTCTTATTTCATATGTTATTCTCTAGTTAGTCACAAAAGTTCTGGCTCCGCCACTGACCTCAAGCACTCCACATGCTTAGGTAAATTGATGCGCATTTGCATCCATCTCAAAGTCATCCGCTAGTTTGCTGATAATAATATATTATTGTTGATGGGGCGTGATAAATAATAATGCACATATGTTTTTCCCTCATTTATGTCATATCTTTCTTTCCTAATCATTGACATAACCAAGGTTTTATTGTTTCATCTTTCACAAGACAAGACTACCATGTGGCTACCGTTTCATCTGCTAGTCATGGATTGGTTGCTGAATTAAATCCTAGTGTTATGACCAACCGATTTCTTATTAACCCTGGTTTACTTGCTTCGTTCATAAAAGTAAATTTCAAGCAACATGCATATCAACTACACATGAAATTATAAATCCTCTTAAATTGTAATAAGGTTAAAGAATAAATCATCTATTTATTGAAAAAATAAACCATTTGTTGTTCCTTTTTGTAAGGTTTTGGGAGAGGAGATTTGTCACATTCACAGGCGGGAACATGAACATTTTGGGCCACATGATGGCATCAAAATTCAGAAACGTGTGCATGTGTTTCAGGCTTATTACTTTGGGTGTGGCCCGTGCATGTAGTTTTTGGCAGCTTTCGGCATAGAGTGATACTCAACCCATTCCATCTCTCATTTTTTTTCTTTTTTACTTCCGAATTGGTATCTATTATATATTTTCAACCAAAAGTCCAATTTATATTTTTTTGTATATATATTCCTTGTGACAAGGGCTTTGAAACTAGATATCTTTTGAATACATTTTGCCAAAATTGTAAAACTTCACCAAATCTCAACTACTAAAACTTGATAGGAACGAATGATAAATTCACCAAGTTTCTGAAAGTAGAACTTAAACACTAAACCCTAACCTCTAACCCCTAAATCATAAGCCCTAATCCCAAAACACTTACACTAACCCCTAAACCTTGAAAGCAAATGAAACTTGGTAAAAACTTAATATTTTAACTATAAAGTTTAAATATTTAAAACTTAGTAAATTTTTAAAAGTTATCAAAATGTAGTCAAGCGTGCTCTTTTTTGAAATTCCTCGTCACAAGATACGAAAATATGCAAACAAAAACTAAATTGGACATTTGGTTAAAAATATATATAATAGATTTAATTTTGGAGAAGAAATTAAAAAACATGAAAGGTGGGATGGGTGGAGCATGCAACTCTTCGAAAAAGGTGCATGCATGGCCCCATCAAAGGTAATTAACATGTAAAACACATGCAAATGACCGAACAACTTTTTGAATCTTAAAGTAATCGGTTGGCCATATGCATGTGTGCCTTGTCGTGCGTGCCCTGAGGAATATACGGTTTGGGTTACGTTTAAGTCAAGTCTTGTCTAAAAAGGATGACATGTATACCATACATAATTCGATACAGTCATGGATGAGGTGTATATTTGTCTTACATATGACCAAGAATGTGGTGGAATCAATGTCAAAACAATGCATGTGAGTCACCATTTGTTGGCTGACGGCCCAACAAATAAGACAATGCGTTTTTATATTTAGCAATAGGTATCGTTCTAGAAAGAAAGTAAGTAACTGGTCGTGATGCCGGCCAATTTATTATTTTCAACTGATTGGGAGGTTTGCAGTCTACACAATGCTACACAAAGGCCCCATACAACTCACCTTCATTTGCGGAAAGTTAAATTAATTAAGGCGCTAGATGAGCCATTATATTGGCATGTCAGTCGCGACAAACACACCATGCTTGGATAATTGAGTAGTTAAGTAGTGGAGAGTTTTGACAACAACACAAAGTGCAAGTATTTTAAAGACCAATGGACCGGGAGTCCTTGTCTTTTATTCAGTCGTCTACACCCAATCAAGCCAAACAAACACATTTTACTGAGCGCAAGTATTTTAAAGACCAATGGAAAGGGAGTCACATGATGGCATCAAAATTCGCAAACATGTGCATGTGTTTAGGGCTTAATTACTTCGGGTGTTGTCCGTGCATGCAGTTTTTCAAAGAGTGATACTCCACGCACCCCATCTCTCATATTTTTCTTCTTACTTCCAACTTTGTATCTATTGTATCATTTGAACCAAAAGTCCAATTTATATTTCGTTTGTATATATATTCCTTGTGAAAAGGGCTTTGAAACTAGATATCTTTTGAATACATTTTGACAAATTCATAAAACTTCACCAAATTTGAACTATTAAAACTTGATAGGAACGAATGGTAAATTCACCAAGTGTCAGAAAGTAAAAATTAAACACTAAACCATAACCTCTAAACCATAATCCCTAATCCTAAAACACTTACCCTAACCCCTAAACATGAAAGCAAAATGAAACTTCGTAAAAACTTAATATCGCAACTATCCAGTTTAAATATTTAATACTTCGTAAAATTTTAAAAGTTGTCAAAACGTATTCAAGATTGCTCTGTTTGAAAGTCCTCGTCACAAGAGACAAAATTATGCAAACTAAAAATTAAATTGGACATTTGTTTACAAAATATATACTTGATTCAAATTTGGACAAGAAATAAAAAAGCCTGGAAGGTGGGATGGCTGGAGCACGCAACTCTGCTAAAAGCTACATGCAATGCCCCATCTAAGGTAATTAGAATGTAGAACACACACAAAATGACCTAGCAATTATTTTAATCTTGAAGTAATCAGGTGGGCGTATGAATGTGTGCCCCGCTGTGCATGCTCCTACGAATATAAGGTTTGGGTTATGCTTAAGTCAAGTCTTCTCTAAAAAAGATGACGTTATACCATACGTAATTTGATCCAGTTTTGAATGACGTGTATATTTGTTTTACATATGACCTAAATGCATTGGAATCAACATCACAACAATGCATATGAGTCACCATTTGTTGGTTGACGGCCCAACAAGTAAGACAATGTGTTTGTATATATAGGAACAGTAATTCATTGTTGTTGAAAAGGACAATTAAAAGGAGAGTAAGTAACATGTCGTGATGCCGGCCAATTTGTTAATTTGGCTTGATTGGGAGGTTCACGGTTTACAAGAATGCTACACAAAGACTGGATACAAGTCACCTTCATTTGCGAAAGGCTTAAACTAATTAGGGGATCGATGAGCCATCATATTGGCTTGTCAGTCACGACAAACACACCATGCTTGCATAATGGAGTGGTTAAGTAGTGGAGCGTTTTAACAATGTTACTAAGTGCAAGTATTGTAAAGACCAATGCACCGGGAGCCCTTGTCTTTTATTCAGTCGTTTACTCCCAATCAAGCCAAACAAACAAATTTTACTTAAGTGCAAGTATTTTAAAGACCAATGGAATGGGAGTCCTCTCTATTCAGTCGTCTAGCCCCAACCAAGCCAAACTAACAGTTTTACTAAGTGCAACTATTTTAAAGAGCAACGGACCAGGAGTCCATGTCGTTGATGTTTTGTCAGATCGGGCTAGTATGTAGTTGTATCTCAAGAAATAAGCACAGGACCTACTCAAATTTGTCCGACCAGCTGGTAATCTAGCTGCTTTGTACGAAGCAGAGTGGAGCCCTTTTTCTCTCATTAGCAAATGACACCATGGGACATGACGCCATGTGAAACATACACTCGCTCCCACCATTCCAATGAACGTAGGGCGCACATGTATCTCAAAATTTATCTTTGATCAGAAATTAGACTAACATATAGTTTTGTGACTCCAAAATTATACCTTTATAATTTTTTTGAATATTAATTCAATAGTATACTTTTCTCACATATAAACCATATTTGACTGGTCTAATTTGTGGTCAAAGTGAATTTAAAGATGCATGCACGCATCTTATTCATTACAATAGAGGGAGTATATATGAGGAATATTGGGTGTCCTTTTGGTTTTTGTGGACGAGCAAACTGCCCTGTTTCAAGCTGGCATGGTTTCATTAGAACGCACAAAACAAAATGTACCTCGTGTTGAGAGTTCATTGGTGTGCAGGGTCCATGGCGCGTCACATCATGTACATCAATGAAAAGAAGCAGAAAGAATATCATAACGCATAACGTCACCCGCAAAAAAAAAACATAACACGTGTGACCTAGTTTATAAGGAAAACCAGACCCGAAAACATAACATTCTCGGCTAATTAGGGAAAACCGAAAGAAAACCCAAAAAAACAAGAAAAAGAGGCACTATAACTTGGGGATAGGGACAAGACAAATCCAGCATGAAGGGACATTGTCGGAGCCAGACACTAGAGCGCCTAGGTCATGACCAGGAAATGTTCCAAATTTCCAAGGTCAAGATGATGCATTTGTATATGGCAGTAGGAAAACCCATTGTGATGCCAGCCAAGCTAGCTGCTGTCTGCATGATGCTCATCGATTTTATTTGAGATTGCTCTTCGAGCTATGTGTTCTAATTTTTGCCAGAGGTACCTTGAGATGAATTAGTTAATGCGACTCAGCTGCACAAAGACTTTGTGTTAACTTCACTGAATAGAAAACCAGGACTCTGCGTTGGTCTTGAATATATATATACATGCACTTGGCAGTATAAAAAACGCCCCACTTCTTAACTACAACTCAATTATGCAAGCCCGCTGTGTTTGTCATGACTCGTGATGCAACTGGGAAGTGTTTTTTAGTACAGACCGAACGATTACAAAATAACCAACATATTGTTGGACAAATTCTTCACTGAATACAAAATCATATGCGTATTATTGAGCAGCACTGCCCCATGCTCTTGAAGGGTAATCTATCGTCTAATCAAATTAGGTTGGGATACTTAGAAATAAGCACCAAGATTTGTTCATACATATCAATTAAGATCATTGCATACGTAGCCTAGCATACGTAGCCTAGGATACATAGACTTAACTCGTCACACACCCAAAAGGTCACATCTCAGTGTGTGAAACAAATGGGCGAAGTTGTCCGGGAGAGGGGCGATTAAGTTTTTGAGGAGCATCTCCTACGCGACTGCTTGCCACCGTTCATCTGCTTCATCTACGTCCGCGCTGCCTTCATCATCACCATGGCCACCAAAGCCGACAAGCTCGCCACTGAGAAGCTTGAAGCTGGGAAGAAGGCCGCCGAGGGCTCCACTGCTGCCGCGGCGGCGGCTTCGACCTGGCCTACTGGAGGGCATAACTCGTTTAGCACACTCCTGCTTATCTGTGTTGGTCATACTAGCAGCGTTATATGTAGATGTGTCAGCTGTTTGTGCATTATGTGCTTATGTGATCAAATGTTAGCATGTGTTTAATCTTGTTAATGTCATGCTCATGATTTATCTCTGGAATAATCTAATCGAAAAATTGCTAACATATCCAACACATCGAGCACGGTGACGCTCACGCTGGCCACACTGGAGACCAACGACAAGCAGACTATCACGAAAATGATGGCCTTAGGTTTGATGAGCCAGAAGATGGAGTTCATGATGAAGCTCAACAGAGTGCAACTCGCAAATGGCACAACTGATTAGGATCGTCTTCACCTAGCAAGAGCTCTCTGTTAATTTATATTGAGTCGCAGCTCTTTTAGATAGAAGAGGAAAAATAGCTGAAGGGTGAGCAGTTTAAGCACTATGATGATCAAACAGCACAACCAAAATAGATGGCAATCAAGGATTTATAGGAAATAATTCGTTCGGCTGCATAGATCCAACCTGAGTTTTTATTACAAGATCTGACATGAAGCATAATTAAGGGGAAGATGTTCACAAACCATGGAACAAAGTTGAATCCGATGACGAATTTGCAGTGTGTTAGACTAGTAGTTCTGCTCATGTACCAGTGCACAATAAGACCGAACTAGTGCCTCATGTGCCATTTTACATTCACTTTCTTAGCATTAGACAAGTAGGGCATAAACTCAACTTCACAACTCACAACCTGAAATCGGAGATGGCAGTTTTCCCGTCTAACCCGATGGAGAAGTAATGCTTCACGTAATCTCTAACAAGGGTCTCCCTGTACAACGGTGGGTTCTCATTGGACAACAGCTCCTTGATCGGACCATACATCCTCGTCGAGACAGGGTGGACCTGCGTGTTGAAGAAGCACGCGATGGATACCCTTGGCGCAGCGTTCTTCGCCAAAACTCTATGTTCCACACTACTGAACCCATCGTTGGAAACCAACTGAACATTGTTTTAACAAAACAAAATAGCTCAGAATGATCAAGGATGACACCCATATGTTGAACAGACAATTCAGAATGAGATGTATCACAGTATCACAACATAGATACCTGTAAGAGATCACCAATGTTCACGGTGAATGCTCCAGGTATCGGTGTGACATCGACCCACCGGTCATCATGGAGGACTTGAAGGCCACCAATTTCGTCTTGGAGAAGTATGGTTAGGAAGCCAGAGTCTGAATGCCGGCTTATCCCGATGGCGAGTTCAGGCTGGGGGCATGGAGGGTAGTAGTGACATACTATCACCTGTCCTTGGTTACACTCTATATCTGTCAGGTAGCTCGGTTTGAGCCCAAGAGCTTCCGAGAGCAGATCGAACAAAGTTTTCCCCAAGTTCTTTACTTGCTTAGCATATTCGAACAACACATCGCTGCAAATCAACATGTTAGTGTCAAATGTTTTTTGTTTTGTTTGAAAAAGGTCATTTAGGGAAACTTTACTGAAAATTCACAAAAAGAAGAGTGGAAAGTGATTTCACTGGACAATTTTTACTCTTGACATGCTTTCAATAATCAAGGAAGAACCCACTAACAATACATACTACAGTCTTTTTTACTCTGCATATAAGATTTGTCTGAAGTCAAACTTCGTAAAGTTTGACCATAGTTATATGAAAAAATATTAACATCTACAATGGTAAACTTATACAATATGAAAACTAAAGTCATGACGCATCTAATGTTGTTGATTTCACCTTCTAGATGTTGGTATATTTTTCTATAAACTTGGTCAAAATTTATAAGGTTTGACTTCAGACAAATCTTATATGCGAACTAAAAAGGACCGGAGCGAGTGCTACGGTTCAACAAGAACTAATTTCATTTCAATGAGAAATATCACATTAATAGAAAATCAGTTACTCTCAAGCAGATAATCTAATCTCCATGGAGGAATTACAGTTAGGGAACTTGCAGAGCACTCACCGGCAGCTGTCCGGCAGGTCGCCGGCGTCGGGCGGGTCAGGGGCCATGCGGAGGTAGAGCGTGTCGCGCCAGTTCGCCACCGGCGACTGGTACAGGTTGAAATTACAGTTATACATCACCGCCTTGCCAGGTTCACGCGAGTAGAGCCTGGCCTTGTCGCTGCCCTCGCCGCCGTCGGCTTCGTGGAATCCCCGCGTCGCGTCGGTCGCCGCGGCCATCGACTCCAGAGGCACACCGTGACCCGTCACCTGGAAGAATCCCCACTCCGCCGCGGCCCGGCCGACGGCAGCCACCACGGCGGCGCGGTCGGGGCTGCCGAGGTCAATCACCGGAATGGTCGCCGCTGACGAGGGCGATTCTTGGAAGAGAGCTTGCGGTGGCGGTGATTCGTGGTGGTGGCCGGGGACGCGGAAAATGCGGGGGAGCTGCGTGATGCCGGAGGCAGCGAGGCCGCGGACGCCGGAACAGGTGGCGTCCAGTGCTCGGAGGTCGGCCGTGCGGTCGTACGCGGCGGACATGGCTACCGGTGTTGAGGTATCGTGGGCTATGGATGACTGGATGGTCTGTTTGGAATTGTCTCCTCTCTGCTTCCTCTGCATTTATACTGGAGTACTCCGTAGTCAACTGTCACCAAAGTTTCTTCCAGAGTACTCCGTAGTAATTACTATAAGTTCCTAAATAGAAAAAGAAATATATTTGGTCTAGTTTTTGTTTGTAAGCTTAAAAGCCGGACAAATCAGAGACTGAACATTAATTAAAGAGTAAGGTACATGGAGGTTCTAAATGTATTCCAACCGTGTCAAGTAGGTCCTAAAAATTTAAAATAGTTCACCGAAGGTCCTAATTGTGTGTAAGTCGTTCACTGTGGGTTTTAAAAGTATTCCATGTGTGTCATATAGGTCCTAAAAGTTGCAGGTAAAATGGACATATACGATTTCAAACGATTTTTAGGACCTACTTGACACACTTGGAATTAGGGCTGCAAGAAAAGCTTGAGGCTCGTGAGCCGCTCGAGATCAACTCGTCTTTTGACTCGACTCAAGATCGACTCGAAAAGAAACAAGCTGAATTTGAACACTTTATGTAGCTCGACCGAGAAACGAGCCGATCTTGAGCCAATGTTGGCTCGCTCGGTTTTAGCTCGATAGCTCGATAGAATATCATTATGTTAAATGAACATGCCATATATTAAATGAAAATAAGATAATTTATTATCATATATGGTGTCCATAATTTTTCTCCATTTTATTTACCAACGAACATGGAAACATAATTAAGTGCAGAGAAGATTTAGGCCTAATTATGGCACGTGATCGACTATGTGTTAAATATCCTATATTTTTGCCAAAGGTTCCCAGCATATTCACCTTAATTTTTTTTCATCCATAGATTTATAATTTTTACCATCTCATTTAGCTCGAAACTAGCTCGAAATCGACTCGAGATCGTTACAAGCTGAGCACGAGTCATGTTCTACAGCTCGATCATGAGCTTCATTTAGTTTGAGCTCGCTCGAAATTTCATATGAGTTGAGCTGAGCCAACTCCAACTCGCTCGAGCTCGACTCGTTTGCAGCCCTACTTGGAATAATTTTAATATATTCAGTGTATTTTACTCTTAACCAAACAAATTTGGTCCCTTGAGAGTTGAGACAGTCTACAAACCCATCAACCAAAAGAGAAAAAAAAACAGTTAACTGGAAAAGAAAAATATGGTAACATTGAAAAATGCATGAATCTTTGGGAATAATTATCAAATTATATATGGTCGACCCTCCTTCTTTTTCCGGGCTTGGGGGAATAATATTAAGAGTATGGTTAAAATTATATATATCATCGATCCAAGTAGTTACCTAGCGAACCACATGCACGAAAATCCTACCCGTCGAGAGTGAAAAAGTGGGCGACCCGGCTACGACCATCACCAGGGTTCCTTCACCTCCACCCGCTGCTCCGGCACTGCGGGAGGAAGGGTAACCCGGGGATCTTGTCCAACATGCGTCTAATTGTCTAGGTTTTTTCAATTAGTGTCTTTGGTTGTCCATGGCTTCAGCTCCAATGGTGGGATGGCACAAGCAAATAAGATTCCTTCGATGGGGCGGTTCTTATTGTAGTTGGTGTTGGATCTGACAGGCAGTGTTATGTCATCTGGATTCTTCTATATCTGGTTGGGGCTTTTGTCGAGCTATGTGCTGATGCTCGGGGTCTTTAGGGTATTTGCAGGCCCTCTTCAGTTTTTTCTCCGGGCCAGCGATTTGGTACGCAGATCGCGTCTACCGACTTATTTTGTTCTACATCGACGACTTTCCGTCTGCTGCTTCTACAAGCTCCTGGGTTTAAACAAGTTTGCTAGGCGACAACGAGCTTTGATCAGGGAGGCCACAGTTAGATGCAGAAGGAAGAAGACTTTGGCACCTCAAAGATTTGGACATTTTTTTCTTTTTCTATAAGGGTGCTTGTGAGGAATTGTGATACTTAATATATGACTTTATGTCTTTCCACAAAAAACACATATGCTCAGAATCAATAGCATAGACCCAATTCCCCCACCTTCCGCGCCCCTCAAAAATCCACCCACCGACGGAAGCCCAAAAAAGAAAAACTAGCATGCCATAAAACATAAAACATATATACAAATTTTATTTTCTTCTGGCAAAAAGCCACTATGATCTAGAAAGCGGAGATTTTCTGTTTTTTTATTAAAATGGGCACATGGTATTTTGAGAAATAATCAATGATAATTAAGCAAACTGAAAGAGCATAGTAGTGAACAGACATACTTGTTTTATTTCTAGGAAACGTAAGTCGACCTTGAGTGAGCAATAATGATATTTTCCCAGGCAATCAATGTACTTGAGATGAAACATGAGCAGTGGCTGCCCTTTCCGCACTTCGGTTGTTCGTTTCACATGTACCGTGGAGACAGACTAGCGACGAGCGGACGCTAACCTAGATGCCCGGCCGGCAACAGGCAGAGCGAATCCATCACCAGGAGCGATTTGCATCCTTGACTACCCATCTTCTCCTTCGTTGATTAGGTAAGATGCTAACTTACTTAAAATATTAATAAGGCTTAAATTTTGAGTCGCGCGGGGAGGAATTGACAATTGGGTATGACCATGACTTTCTTGAGTCTAGCCTTTGATCTAAGGGTCTGTTCTGTACACCCAGTTTATAATCATGACCGTTTGGATGGTAATTTGGATGGTTATACTTATGCGGCAACATAGCGAGTTTGGTTCCAGGAATTCTGTTGTCAAATCTCAACTTTATTCTTTTCTTTGAAACTAAATATTGATGCATTGTTTATTAGTTTAGTATGAAGCTACCTCTCTATGACTACTATATTCACAATTTCATTCATTATTAATGTGGACTTGAGGTTCCGAAGTTTGGTGTTATTTTTTATGTTTTCTATTTGAATACCCGATTGTTCGGTGTTATTTTGTATGTTGTGTACTCAGACAGTTGATTGCGTGGTCTTATTTCATATGTTATTCTCTGGTTCATCACAAAAGTTCTGGCTCCGCCACTAACCTCAAACACTCCACATGCTTAGGTAAATTGATGTACATTTGCATCCATCTCAAAGTCATCCGCTAGTTTGCTGGTAATAATCCATTATTGTTGATGGGGCGTGAAAAATAATAATGCACATATGTTTTGCCCTCATTTATGTCATATGTTCTTTTCCTAATCATTGACATAACCAAGGTTTTATTGTTTCATCTTTCCAAAGACAATACTACCATGTGGCTACCGTTTCATCTGCTAGTCATGGCTTGGCTGCTTAATTAAATCCTAGTGTTATGACCAACCGATTTCTTATTAACCCAGGCTTACTTTCTTCATTCATAAAAGTAAATTTCAAGCAACATGCATATCAACTACACATGAAATTATCAATCCTCTTAAATTGTAATAAGGTTAAAGAATAAATCATCTATTTGTTTAAAAAATAAACCATTTGTTTCTTTTTGTAAGGTTTTGGGAGAGGAGATTTGTGACATGCACAGGCGGCAACATGGACATTTTGGGCCACATGATGGCATCAAAATTCAGAAACGTGTGCATGTGTTTAGGGCTTATTACTTCGGGTGTGGCCCGTGCATGTAGTTTTTGGCAGCTTTTGGCAAAGAGTGATACTCCACCCATCCCATCTCTCATTTTTTTCTTTTTACTTCCGAATTTGTATCTATTATATATTTTCAAAAAAAATTCCAATTTATATTTCGTTTGTATATATGTTCCTTGTGACAAGAGCTTTGAAACTAGATATCTTTTGAATACATTTTGACAAAATTGTAAAACTTTACCAAATTTCAACTACTAAAACTTGATAGGAACGAATGATAAATTCACCAACTTTCTGAAAGTAAAACTTAAACACTAAACCCTAACCTCTAACCCCTAAATCATAAGCCCTAATCCCAAAACACTTACACTAACCCCTAAACCTTGAAAGCGAATGAAACTTGGTAAAAACTTAATATTTTAACTATAAAGTTTAAATATTTAAAACTTAGTAAAATTTTAAAATTTATCAAAATGTAGTCAAGCGTGCTCTTTTTTGAAATTCCTCGTCACAAGATACAAAAATATGCAAACAAAAATTAAATTGGACATTTGGTTAAAATGATATAATAGATTGGAATTTGGAGAAGAAATAAAAAAACATGAAAGGTGGGATGGGTGGAGCATGCAACTCTGCCAAAAAGCTGCATGCATGGCCCCATCAAAGGTAATTAACATGTAAAACACGTGCAAATGACCGAACAACTTTTTGAATCTTAAAGTAATCGGGTGGCCGTATGCATGTGTGCCTCATGGTGCGTGCCCCTAGGAATATACGGTTTGGGATACGTTTAAGTCATGTCTTGTCTAAAAAGGATGACATGTATACATTACGTAATTTGATCCAGTCATGAATGACGTGTATATTTGTCTTACATATGACCAAGAATGCGTTGGAATCAACTTCACAACAATGCATGTGAGTCACCATTTGTTGGCTGACGGCCCAACAAATAAGACAATCTATTTGTATATTTAGCAATAGGTATTGTTCTAGAAAAGAAGTAACAATTCGTGATGACGGCCAATTTGTTAGTTTCGCTTGATTGGGAGGTTCACAGTCTACACAATGGTACACAAAGGCCCCATACAACTCACCTTCATTTGCGGAAGGCTAAATTAATTAAGGGGCTCGACAAGCCATTATATTGGCTTGTCAGTCACGACAAACACACCATGCTTGGATAATTGAGTAGTTAAGTAGTGGAGAGTTTTAACAACATCACGAAGTGCAAGTATTTTAAAGACCAATGGACCGGGAGTCCTTGTCTTTTATTCAGTCGTCTACACCCAATCAACCCGAACAAAAATAGTTTACTAAGTGCAATTATTTTAAAGACCAATCGAACGGGAGTCCCATGATGGCATCAAAATTCGGAAACATGTGCATGTATTTAGGGCTTAATTAGTTCGGATGTGGTCCATGCATGTAATTTTGCAAAGAGTGATACTCCACCCACCCCATCTCTCATGTTTTTCTTGTTACTTCCAAATTTGTATCTGTTGTTTCATTTGAATCAAAAGTCCAATATATATTTTGTTTGTATATGTGTTCGTTGTGACAATGGCTTTGAAACTAGATATCTTTTGAATACGTTTTGACAAATTTGTAAAACTTCACCGATTTTCAACTACTAAAACTTGATAGGAACAAATAATAAATTCACAAAGTTTCCGAAAGTAAAACTTAAACACTAAGCCATAACCTCTAACCTGTAAACCCTAATCCCTAATCCCGAAGCACTTACCCTAACCCCTCAACGTGAAAGCAAATGAAACTTCGTAAAAACATAATATCGCAACTATCCAGTTTAAATATTTAATGCTTAGTAAAATTTTAAAAGTTGTCAAAATGTATTCAAGAGTGGTCTCTTTGAAATTCCTCATCACAAGAGACTAAAATATGCAAACAAAAATTAAATTGGACATTTGGTTAAAAATATATAATTGATTCAAATTTGGACAAGAAATAAAAAAAAAAGCCTTGAAGGTGGGATGGGTGGAGCATGCAACTCTGCCAAAAGCTACATGCAATGCCCCATCTATGGTAATTAGCATGTAAAACACACACAAAATGACCAAGCAGTTTTTTTTATCTTGAAGTAATCAGGTGGCCGTATGCATGTGTGCCCCATCGTATGTGCCCCTACGAATATAAGGTTTGGGTTACGCTTAAGTCAAATCTTCTCATCCAGTTTTGAATGACATGTATATTTGTTTTACATATGACCTAAATGCATTGGAATCAACATCACAACAATGCATATGAGTCACCATTTGTTGGTTGACGGTCCAACAAGTAAGACAATGTGTTTGTATATATAGGAAAGTAATTCATTGTTGTTGAAAAGGACAATTAAAGGGAGAGTAAGTAACATGTCTTGATGCCGGCCAATTTGTTAATTTGGCTTGATTGGGAGGTTCACGGTCTACACGAATGCTACACAAAGACTGGATACAAGTCACCTTCATTTGCGGAAGGCTTAAACTAATCAGAGGATTGATGATTCATCATATTGGCTTGTCAGTCACGACAAACACACCATGCTTGCATAATGGAGTGGTTAAGTAGTGGCGCATTTTAACAACGTTACTAAGTGCAAGTATTGTAAAGACCAATGCACCGGGAGTCCTTGTCTTTTATTCTGGTGTTTACTCCCAATCAAGCCAAACAAACAAATTTTACTGAAGTGCAAGTATTTTAGAGACCAATGGAATGTGAGTCCTTTTTATTCAGTCGTCTAGCCCCAACCAAGCCAAACTAGAAGTTTTACTAAGTGCAACTATTTTAAAGAGCAATGGACCGGGAGTCCATGTCATCGATGTTTTGTCAGATCGGGCTAGTATGTAGTAGTATATCGAGAAATAAGCACAAGACCTACTCAAATTTGTCCAACTTGGTAAGCTAGCTGCTTTTGTAAAAAGCGGAGTGGAGGCCTTTTTCTCTCATTTGCAAATGACATCATGGGACAATGTTGCCATGTGAAACATATACTCCCTCCATTCTAATGAATATACGATGCACATGCATCTCAAAATTTATCTTTGATCATAAATTGTATTTGTTGTGATTTCAAAATTACACCATTGATTTTTTAGTATGAACCAATAGAATAATTTTTATCACATATAAACCATATTTGATTGGCCCAATTTCTGGTCAAAATAAATTTTGAGATGCATGCGTGCACCTTATTCATTGCAATAGAGGGAGTATATGTGAGGGTGTCCTTTTGGTTTTTGTGGACGAGCAAACTGCCCTGTTTCAAGCTGGCATGGTTTAATTAGAACTCACAAGAGAAAATGTACCTCCTGTCGAGAGTTCATTGGGGTGCAGGGTCCATGGCGCGTCACATCATGTACAACAAAAAGAGAGCATAACGCATGTGTCCATGAGGCCCTAATATTTAAGTGTGTGCGGAAGAGAGCCGGCGCTGCTCTACTTGGCGATAGACGGAGGCAGGCTGCATCTCACGGACACGGTGGAAATCATAATTCATAATTCGAAGCTGGAAATAGTAGTTTTCGCGTCTAACGAGACGTCGTAGTAATGTTTGATGTCACTAATTTCTCCCTGTACAACAGAGAATTCTCGTCGGACAGCATATCATTGATCGCACCTACATGCTCGCCGGAGCTGGAAGAAAATATGTGCTGAAGAAGCACACATTCAACACCCTCGACACATCATTCTGCGCCACCACTATATGCTCCGTGCTCTTGAGTGTTGATGCATGAGATATTTGTGGTCTTGATCACAATCTTAGAGTTCTTGTTTCGATTGGCAGCGACAGTGTTGATTTGGTCGCTTCAACTCAAACATATTACCCTTCTCTACGAGGGTAAGAAGGCCTTTCATGCACACTACTTTAGAGAGCAATTGCTCCCATCTTGGCGCCAGCTCTCTCCGGAAGAGAGCCGTCTGGACATCTGGAAGCGCCATTTGATGATCAAAACCGTCATATGTAATCCCTTTTGCCTTTTTTCGAGAACACCTTGAGAGGGGTAGGCGGTTCATGCATTTCATTAAGAAAAAAAGAGTTGGTCTAGTTTATAAGGAAAACCAGATGCGAAAACCTAACATTCTCAGATA
>NC_057797.1:15121611-15128798 GCF_018294505.1 Triticum aestivum
CCCAAAAAAAAGAAAAAAGGAAAAACGAGAAAAAGAGGCACTATAACTTGGGCATAGGGACAAGACAAATGCGGCATCAAGGGATTAAGGGACATTGTTGGAGCCAGATACTAGAGCGCCTAGTTCATGACCAGGAAATGTTCCAAATTTCCAAGGTCACAATAACATATGCAAGTGCAGCTTTGGTTTAGCTGACGGCCCAACAAACAAGACGGCGCATTTGTATAGGGAAACGTTTAAAACCGGCGCGCCGGCCGAACCATTGCGCCGGTTGCTCACTCGTGCAGCGCAACACGCTTTTTTTTTACGGCAGCAGCACAACGCGCTTTGTTGGACCCACGCACCGCTTGGCTACCTTATCTCTCTATTCAGTCACGCATGCGATGCACTCTCCTCCACTCCTTTTTCTTCTGTCCCCAAAACACATCTGTGCTAGTTCTTATCTCGATCTGCATCGCCGCCGGCGCGGCACACAAATCTCATCCCCGACTGCAAACCTCTCACCGATGGGAGAGTCGGCCCAGATTTGTGGTGAGCCAGCCACGGCGGCGCCCGACGTTGACTACTGCGAGCCACGAGCGCGGCCGCACAACTCAGTTTCCTCGCGCTGGAGTTAGTGCTGCCACCGCAGGCAATGTGGCGGACCATCTTTTGGTGCTGCAATCAGCTATGCCCTTCGATGGCAGAGTTGCATCCGTGCACACCGGAGCTGCAACCGGCGTTTTTGGGAGCTGCAAGGTCGGTTCTTTTCTTGCGATGCTATTTTTGCTGGAAGCGAAGCTTCTTTTGCTGGAACCCGAGTAAATTTTTGCTTCAAACGTTCACCGGAGTTTCTAGTTGCTCATGTCATTTTTGCTGGAACAGCAGTTTTCTTTTGCTGGAACTAGTTTTTGGTTTTGCTTCATCTGACCACCAGCGTTTTGGGGAGCTTCAAGGTTGAGTTGTTGATGACACGATTTTTGCTGGAATCTGGGTTATTTTTTGCTGGATCCAGGGTAATTTTTTGCTTCAAACATTTACTAGATTTCCTAGTTGCTCAAATCGTTCTGCTGGCACCTGAGTTATTTTTTGTTGGATCCGGGTAAGTTTTTGCTTCAAACTTTTTACTGGAGTTCCTAGTTGCTCAAATCGTTTTGCTGGAACTGGAGCTTTTTTTTGCTGGAACCACTTTTCTGTTTTGCTTCAAGTGACTGCCGTTGGTTTTTTGGGGGCTGAGATGTGTTCTTCACTGGAATGCAGTGGTGCAGCTCGACGACGACGACGAGCCAGAGGGCTGCAACGTGATGGGCGGGCGACGTCACGCACATGGCTTGGTGGACCACGGCGGACCATGACGGCCATCGTTTTTTGCTGGGAGGACGCATTACCAGCGAGGACGTGACCCGTGTGGGGGGATAATACGAGCGTTGACCAGATCTGACGGTTGGGGAATATTAATTTGACGGCTCACGCGCGACCGGCCGAACTGTTGGGCCGGCGCGCCGGCGCCTATCAGTCCCCATTTGTATATGGCAGTAGGTAAACCCGTTGTGATGCCAGCCAAGCTAGCTGCTGTCCGCATGATGCTCGTCGATTCTATTTGACAGGAGTACTTTGAGATGAATTAGTTAATGCGACTCAGCTGCCCAAAGACTTTGTATTAATTTGACTGAATAGAAAACCAGGACTCTGCTGCGTTGGTCTCGAAAATATATATATACATGCACTTGGCAGTATAAAAACGCTCCACTGCTTAATAACTACTCAATTATGCAAGCCGGCTGTCTTTGTCATGATTCGTGATGCAATTAATTGGCAAGTGTTTTTCAATACAGACCGAACGATTGCAAAATAACCAACATATTGTTGGACAAATTCTCCACCGAATACAAAATGCTCTTGAAGGTTAATCGGTCATCTAATCAAATTAGGTTGGGATAGTAAGAAATACGCACCAATATTTGTTCGTACATATCAACTTAGATCACAGCATACGTAGGCTTAACTCGTCACACACCCAAGAGGTCACATCTCAAGTGTGTGAAACAAATGGGCGAAGTTGTCCCTTTTCAAAAAGGACACATATCTATTATAAAGATTTATTAAAAGTATAAAGTACCTCAAATATAATAAAAATTACATAGAGGACCATGTACCATCGAACGATCACTGCCGATGCATCTCTATCGCTACTCCCATACTGGAGCCGGCCTAACCTTGTCGATGACATCAAATCTCGTTGTCACGTACGCACGGCAAAAAATTATACCCTCGCCGCCCCGAGGAGCTGGCATGAATCTACGTCGCAGCTCCATCTAATCGACTTGTTCAAGCGGAGGGTTTTTCCACAAGGATCATCCTGGATTCAGGTGTACTGGTCTTCTAGGACACAGTAAAAATAATATTCTTGAGCTTTATTTTAAAAAAATCAAGCACATAGGTATCATTGACAAACTTGTCCATGCCAATTTTTGTAAAATAATATGACCATATTTATGCTGCACAAAGATGAGAAACCAAGGATTCAAGTTTCAAAAACTTTAATTTTGCATAATATAACAAACAAAAGCATTGATCTTCAACTGGGTGGCCTTGTGTCCATCCAGATCTAGGGTAGAGTGATTTGGTGGTCGTCTGATTTCCAAGCAAATCCCCTGTCCAGATCTGAAGCCCGTTGGGCAGGACCTTTCTTTGCAGTTTGACTAGCAGTTTTTAGGGGTGTTTGACTATTAGTTTTTTTTTCTTCCTTTTGATGAAAAATTGACTAGTAGTTTTTTAGTGGTATTTGACTAGTAGGTAGGCACAGTTAGTTGGTTTTTGGGTATTATGATAGTGGGCCATCCTGGCCGCCATGAGGTAGTACGGGCTGGAGTGTCACGGACATGTCGAATCTGCGAGGCACTTGTTCGACCTGGCAAGGGGTGTGGCCTGAGACTTCCTATACGACACTCTGTTGTGTCAAATTGCCATCCTATCGCACATGCGGGAGCGACCGGGCAGGCCCATTGAGGTCCATTTAGTGCGTAGGCTCCTGCTTCACATTTTTCTGTTGTATGCCTAAACACTATAGCGATTTGGAGCACTACAGCAGGTTGGACACCGTATGACACTGTTTTTCGGTCGGCTTTGGAAACTTTATTTGAATATACAAAAATTTGTTTTTATCAATCCGGATCATTTTATGAAATTTCTGAAAGCATGTCCTTTTTCGGAATTCCAAACATTTTTAGAAAATACAATATTTTTCATAAAAGTAAACATTTTTTAAACTGCGTTTTTTTTTGCAATTTCAAAACATTTTATAAAAACATAAAGATTTTCTTTGAAACTGTGAGAAGTTTTAGAAAATGTGAACATTTGATGAAATTACATATATGTTTTTAAAACAGGAACACTTTAAAATAAGACAGATATGTTTTATAATTTCTTGAACATTTTTTAATTAAACATGAACACTTTTGGAAAATGTTTACCGTTTTTTCATTCCCGTACTTTTATTGAACACAAAGATTTCTTTTTATAGAAGGAAAAAAATTCTTGAAAAAGAAAATTTCAATTATTTTTAAGGAATTTTGAATACTTTTTGAAATGTGAAAATTTTGACGGCAAAAAATCTTTTCTCATAAAGGTGAATATTTTAGGAAACATAAAAAAATTATATTTTTTATTTATTTTAAACATATTTTGAAAACACAGACATTTTTATAAAAAGTCGTTTTTTTAAAAATACGGACAAATTTTGAAAACCGGAACATCTTTTTGCAATTCCAAACTTTTTTTAAACATGAATTTATAAAAAAACACTAGAAGTAGAAAACCAAAGAAGACCATAAAAGAAATGGCAGAAAAAAAGAAAAAAAAAGGAATCTGAACAGGATGGGAACCTTCCGGAACGTTCCCAAAATCAGCGAAACTATAAAGAGAACCTTGCTAAGTCCACCTCCTCTTATGCGCTTATTGTCGTGTTTCTTTACAAGAGGAATCTCCCTTGTTCGCCAAAAAGAAAAGAAAATGGGAAACCTGCTGGTACAACGAAACAGAGGTCCTGTCATTGAACGCCTACATTAAAATTAATAAGCAGCCCTGATATACACGTCACTTCGGTACGCAAGTGTTTTGCTTTCAGTTGGTTCCTTCAAATGCCACGAGGTCCAGCTGATTTTATCACTCGACTTATGCAACCGTGCTCTTTCAGGAAGTATAATCAGATACAACTTTTGCAAGGTGGAAACTTTAATTAATTATTCCGCGGAGCTGGAAGATCTGTGAATGCATGTGTCTATATACCACACTGATATCCAAAGTTTGCATGTCATAACTGGAGAAGAGAACTCTTTACTATAGCAGAGCCTTCCTTTGTTTCCACTGTTTGTAAAAACTCCTCCTTTAGACAGTAATTAAAAGGAAAGAGTTTTCATAAACGATTGAACATATACAGATTCCATGAAGATTTTCCGAGTCTACTAGTTCTGATATAGTAAAATGCACCAGGGCACCAAATTGGTGCACTCCTGTAGTACCATTTAGGTCGAAAATCCATTTCTGCACCCAAGCTCATCTGCACCTGCGCCGACGAAAAAAATCAAAACAAATACTAAAAAAATTCAGAAAATTCCAAATAAAATTTGTGTGGTAGATAATTTGATGCGTGAGGCCCGCTACAAATTTCAAGCCATTTGGACATATAAGCAGCTCTCAATAAAAAAGACAAATTGGGGGTCTGTAAAAATGTTTACTGTTCATGTACTGTTTTCGCCCGATTTGTCTTTTTTGCTGAGAACTGCTCATATGTCCAAATGACTTGAAATTTGGAGCGGGCCTCAATTAAATTTTCTACCACACAAGTTTTATTTGAAATTTTTTGATGTTTTTTTTGGATTTTTTACGATTTTTTTTCTAACAGGGTGCAGATGAGCCTGGGCACCAAAACGCCCTACTCCATTTAGGTCTGCATTCAATATTCTGGTGCTTGTACTGCCATTTACTGCTATTTTTCTTAGCATTACAAGCTGCTCAACTATACATGATCCAGCTAGACTGATATAGTCTATAATATGCTACTGGTACCCAAACTCTCCTGTACAATTCATAACAAGAAACCAGAGATAGCAGTTTTCGCATCTAGCCCGATCGAGTAGTAATCTTTGATGTAATATCTGTCAAGTGTCTCTCTGTACAATGAAGGGTTCTCATGTCTGACAAAGGTCTCTCTGAAATGAAGGGTTATCATCAGACAACAAGTCCTTGATCAGACCATACAAACCTCATCAAGGCCGGGTGGAAATGCGTGCGAAAGAAGCACGCGATTGAGACCCTCGGCGCATAGTTCTTTGCCACCACCCTATGCACCACACTCTTCAACCCGTCACTAGAAATCAGCTGAATTATTGTTTTTAAAGGGTCCAACTGAAATTTTTGAACAAAACAATCAGTTTAGAATAATCAAGCATGAAAGAGAATGGCAACGTATATAGCTATAAGAGATCACCGGTGATCTTCACGATGAATGGCGTGATGTCTACCCATCAGTCCTTATGGAGGATTTTGAGGCCTCCGATTTCATCTTGGGGAAGTATGGTCAAGAAGTCAGAGTCTGAATGCTGGCTTGTCCCAATGGAGAGTTCAGGTTGGGGCAGGGATGCCAGTAGTGGCAGAGTATGATCTGTTCTTGGTTGCACTCTATGTTTCAAGTATCTTGATCTGAGCCCAAGAGCTTCCGAGAGCATCTCGAACAAAGTGTTCCCCAAATTCTTAACTTGTCCAACGTATACAAACAGCCCATCACTACAAATCAGCATGTTAGCACTGACTGTTTTTTGTTCTGCAACAGATGATTTAAGTACCCTTTCTGAAAATTCACAACAACAAGAATCCCAAAGAAAGTAATTTCACTGTTATTTCCTGTCATGTTATCATTAACCAAGGAATAATTTACACTAATAGTACACACTCCATATAGCTTTAAATTATACCATTAGTACTAACTATGCATTGCTTGTGTTGTAAAAAGGCGCAGAAAGAGAACTGACATGAGAAAAAACATGTGCACATAGACTCTATCATTTAGAGAAAAGAGAATAGATAATTATTAGTAAATAAATCACTAATATTTTTTATCACTCCTGTAGTAATTTCATTTCAAGAAGAAATAGCATACTCCAACGGAGATCACACACTCAATTCAACCCTTCCATATAAGAATATAAAAGTGGTTCCACTCCCACCATGCAAATCATACCAACATCAGTAGTTCAGTTGTTATGGCGCTGCTAGAAGGAGGGCGCGAGAGGGCCGGCCGGGGGCCTTTTTGCCCACGGCCGGACAAGAGGGAAGGGATTTCCTTCTTAATTCTTGCTTGATTAGATTGATACATCTCCTCTCTTTATATAGAGAGGTTTACTTGACTCCCAAGCAAGGCTTACTTGACCCCTAAGCAAGCGACCCTTATCTCTAATTAACCCTAAGACTAACGGGCCCAGGCCCATTACGTCTAAAAACAAGCCTTTTACATCTCGGCTTGGTTTATTACTCTCAACCTGAAATGGATTGGGACGCTTTATTTTGGACCCCTGAACATAAAGTGGACACCATCCGCACGTCGGATGTGCACGTGTACAGCCACCTGGATCCCATGGAAACCATCTGGACAAAAAGAGTGTATGTGTATGGCCACCTGGAAGTGGTCGCAAGAGCGACCAGCAGAGGCGCCCTCGCGGCGGCCGGCGGCGGAATGCAGTGGTGCCACGTGGTGCGCTCCTGTCGGTGACACCATGCCTTCTCCCCACCGGACGGTTGTTGGTCTGCACCGCACAAAGAAGATTGGAGGGCTGTCGATGGAGAATGGCGAGGTCCTTTGTGCAGCGAAGCGCAACTGGGAGGAGCAGCAGCTGCAGACCACACATCTCCCGCACACGTCGACGAGCTAGGAGGCCGCGCGCAGCAGCCTGCAGCCTCACCGCCGCCGACACGTGGCGGGTAATGATCCAAGCCGGAAGCGGTGACGACGACGGCGGGAACTTGATCTGCTGGATGGGGACGCCCTGGGGAAGCGGTGATGGCGATGGCGGGAACTTGATCTGGTGGATCGGGACTCCCGTCGGCGCAGTCGATGCGGGGCCGGAGCTGACCGGCGGTGGCTGCTGCAGTTGCAGCGGCTGCTGCGGTGACACGCCGGGCAGTGGCAACGGCTGCGGCGGCGGAGCGGCGGA
>NC_057797.1:15129299-15131118 GCF_018294505.1 Triticum aestivum
GCGGTGGCGGCGATGGCCGGTGCAGCCAGGTGCGACCCAGCGAGCGCAGCGGAGGCCGCCTGGTGCGGCGGCTGCCACGACAGCCACAGTGGCACGGTGGCGGCGATGGGCAGCGCAGCCGGGTGTCACCCGGTGAGTGCGGCGGAGGCCGCTTGGTGCGGCGGCTGCCACGGCGGTACGGTGGCGGCGATGGGCGGCGCAGCAGGGTGCGGCCCGTAGGACCCGACCAAGAACAGGTGGATATCCTGGACCGCCTGGGTTAGGTCCCGCAGCGCCCCGGACACCTCTGGGGTGAGGACGACGAGGGCGGGCGCGACGGAGGAAGACATGATCGAACCGAAGCTAACTGGTACCAAATTGTTATGGCGCTGCTAGAAGGAGGGCGCGAGAGGGCCGGCCGGGGGCCTTTTGCCCACGGCCGGGCAAGATGGAAGGGATTTCCTTCTTAATTCTTGCTTGATTAGATTGATACATCTCCTCTCTTTATATAGAGAGGTTTACTTGACTCCCAAGCAAGGCTTACTTGACCCCTAAGCAAGCGACCCTTATCTCTAATTAACCCTAAGACTAACGGGCCCAGGCCCATTACGTACTCTAACATCAGTACTAACTGTAAAATCAAACAATGCATCAGTGCAATTCAACATATTAGCGCTGAGTGAGTTTTTCGGAACAGGTTTCACCTTTACTGAAAATTCACAACAAAAAAAAGGTCCTGTAGAAGTACTTTCACTGCAGTATTTAACTGTGACAATTTTGTTACTAACCAAGGAAGAACTTACACTAACATTACATACTCCATATAGGTAAATTAACCATTTGTAAAAACCCATGGAAAGTGATCAATTGACCTCTGTTGCGGCAGGAGAAATAAATTTGCACATAGTCTGTTTCCCTCATTATCGAAAAGAGAGAATGGACAATTAACAGTGAATCTCAGTAAACTAGTATTATGTTTCAGCAATAATAAGTTAATTAATGTCAATAAGAAATACTCCAATAAACAGCACGGTCGAATGGATTTATTGAAAGATTTGCTACAGATACTATCAGGCACGGCGCGCGCGCACACACAGAGTTAACTTGCATAATTTAACTGTGCTAGGAGAAATTACAGTCAGAGAACCAGCGGAGCACTCACCGGGCAGCCGTCCGGTAGGTCGCCGGAGTCAGGCGCCATGCGAAGGATCGAAGTTGCAGTGGAACTTCACCGCTCTCGCCCTCGCCAGACCGCGCGAGTAGAGCCTGGCCTTGTCTCTTCCCTCGCCGCCGCCAGCCTATAGTGGAATCCCGACATCGCGTCCGTCAACGCGGACGCCGGAGAAGGTGGCCTCCAGCATGCGGAGCTCAGCCGTGCGGTCGTAGGCGCAGCCAAACACTGCTTGCAAGTTTGGAACCGTCTCCACTGCTCTACTCTGCTCTTCCTCTGCAATTTCTCTCTGGTATAAGCTTTTTGAAACTTTGATTGTTGATCTTCTACCAATGATGTTATAAGATGCTTCAAAAAAGAAATATATTCCTAATCTTGCAAAGTACACACTCAACACCGACGGTTGTTATCTAGTTTCGGTTTGCAAGCTATAAAACTGTACAAATGGCAGACTAACAATGAAAACCTAACAAATTTGATGCCTTTGAAACATTATGATAGAGATGTGTATCAATGTAATGACAACCGCATCAAAACAGAAATGAGCAATAGGATAAGAAAAAAAAAACGCCAGTATTAAAGAGTCATGATTTTTTTGGTTAAACACAAAGTTTATATGGTTGGACCCTCCTCCTTTATCCGGGCTTGGGACCGGCTATGAATAATGTT
>NC_057797.1:15131571-15142301 GCF_018294505.1 Triticum aestivum
GCTCGGAAAATAGTGAGTTTTTTTTTGTAATTTTCCTAATTTTTTTCTTGTTTTTGTTTTTTTTTCTTTATGCCAAGAAAGATAGCAAGTGCCGTTGATCCATGTCGCCGTCGGCCAGATTCCAGACGCACCGCAATTCTCCAGTAAATAATGACAGAACCTACAAAAGGACACATCCCAAAGGATAAGCATGGCTTTATGAATAACAGAGAGAAAAAAATATTTGCATGTGGCACGTATATATACATAGTATGGGATCTTTAGATGGGTTCTTTTTCTAAGGGCAGTGATCTGCGCCGGTGCGCCGGCCCAACAGTTGGGCCGGTCGAGCCCAGGCCGTCCGATGCACTGCCTCCCAACCGTCAGATCGAGCCCCTTCCGCATCGTCGTCTACCTTCCGCGTCAGATCGAGGAACGGGCAAGCGCCGCGGGCCAACCCACACCCAGCCATGGGCATCTACCTCGTCGTCAACCCCGTCGCCGTTCGCCACTCGCCCTCGCCGTCGTCGTCGCCGTCGCCGCTCGCCGTCGCTGTCGCCGCTCGCCGGTTGGAGCACAAGTGCCCCATGGCCTCGCCCCTCTTATGCAGCAAAAAAATGGACCCAGCAAACAAAAATTCGACCCTGCCGGTCCCTGGAGTTCGTCGCCGTTGCAGCTCCGCCGGGATGCCACCGCAGTAGTCAGTTGCATCAATGGTGAGTTGCCGATTCGAGCTTTTTGTCGCGGTCTCTAGTTGAAGCTTTTCAGAAATACGGTTGAAGCTTTTCAAAATTACGGTTGAAGCTTTTCAGAAATACGGTTGAAGCTTTTTGTCGCGGTCTCTGGTTGAAGCTTTTCAGAAATACGGTTGAAGCTTTTCATGTCAACAATTGCAACTTTTTTCGTTGTGTACTCGTGAGTGTGAAGCTTTCTATATAGTTGGTTGAAGCTTTGTATAAAGCGGGTTGAAGCTTTTCAATTCACGGTTGAAGCTTTCCAAGCCGACGGTTGTATCTTTTTTTTTCTTTCGTAGTGTTCGCATGAAACTTATCTATTTGGTCGGTTGAAGCTTTTTCAAATACAGTTTGAAGCTTTCGCATGAACGGTTGTAGCTTTTTCAGTTTGTATGGGTGGTCTGTTGAAACTTTGGCAAACTACGATCGAAGCTTTCGTATGAACGATTGTAACTTTTTTCAGTCGTGGTATCCAGTTGAAGCTTTATATACGAGCGGTTGAAGCTTTTGAATCAATCGGTTGCAACTTTTTGGGTCATCGGTTGTAACATTGGTGCAGGCGCCGCCGAGCTTGTAGCATCTCCGGTGGGTGGTTCCAGAACGTGTACAGCTGCTCGCGGATGGCATATCCATGGCGGCTTCCAACTCAGGCTCGCCGGGGAGGGGGGAACTTGTATTGGGGGGGAGGGGGAGGGGGGCGCGGCAGCGGAGAAGTGGGCAAGGGCGCTGAGTTTGGAGGTAGGGACCTGCACGGGATTAGGGCTGACCGGCGGCGGGGTCCGAGGGAGGAAGAAGAGGGCCAGCAGCACGCTAGGCTGAGAGAGAAGGACGGGATCGGGAGGAAGAAGAAAAAGGTAGAAGATAAGGTGGGCCAGGGTGATGTGCGAGGCGTACGATGGGGGGCTCATTGCGTGGCTCGCGAGCGACCGGCCGAATCGTTCGGCCGGCGCACCACGCTAAAACGTTTCCCTTTTTCTAACGGGAAAACAAACTGTATGTGACAAACCTGCACGCAGGTTCTTCACAGCCACTCGCCGTCGTCACTGTATATATCTTGGGAAGAAGAAAGGAAGAAAGAGGGAGTAAAGGTTGATCAGTATATGAAGACGAGCATTAATAAGGAAAATAAGGAAAGACAAGCATCACCGTCACTCTTTAGTTACGTACCTTCTACGTTGACGTCATAGCCGGGGCTGTTAGGATGGGCACGGAGTGTAGTCACCAGCGCAGACGTCGCTTTATTGGCGTCCTCCTCTCGCAGTAGGGAAGTGCAGAATACGACATTGACACTCCGAAGCGAAGGCAGGTTCCCGATGCCGGTGTCAAACCAATCACCGCCGTTGTTGCCATCTACTTCCTCTTTTGCCACGGACAGACCGGTATGGAGCGCAATCCGTTCCACCTTGGGCAAAGCTCCTGGCTGGAACACGACTTGGCCCGGCGAACTGGACCACAAGTAGAACAGTGTCAGACAACGGAACCCATCTGCTTCGACCAGTAGAGGCCCCTGGCGGAGGCACTCCAGTAAGAGAATCTGAAGAGCCGGCAACCTTCCAAGCAGTCTCAGATCCACCTGTCGCACCTCCGTCAGGCCAATTTCTAACCATGAGAGCTGCGACATCTGCGAGGGGTTCTCTCTTATCCATGCTGGCAGCCTAGAGAATCTACATACTCTGCCACCACGTGACTTCAATTCCCGGAGGCCTTGAGGGGGAACCCACTTTTCCCCCAAGAGATCCATCATTTTATATCTACCATCAATACTAATGGTTACACTTTGGAGGTTGGACATTTCCCCTAGTGACTTCACAAAAGCTTCCTCCAACTCCAAGCTCATATGCTCAAACTCAATTTTAAACTTCCTCATTCTTTTCATGTTGCCCATCTCTTTCACAATGCTTAGAGAGTCGCCAAGGATAGAACTCAACTCTTCCATTGCTGTCAGGCTTCCAATCCCACCTGGAAGCCGAGTACATCTTTCCTTATAAAGTAGGCACATCAATCTTCTTAGTTTAGTAACACTTGATGGCAGTTTTCTAATACGCCAGTTTCCTGTCACATCCAGCACCTGCAAAAACTGCAACTTTCCAACCTCTTCCGGGAGCTCACAAAGTCCTGTATCAGATAGGCCTAGGTACCTCAGGTGAACTAAACTCCACAACCCCTGAAGATTATGATCAACAAGTGCACATGTACTCAAATCCAATACACGTAAAACAACAAAGCTTGAGAGACGAGGCATCAGACCAATAGCAGGTTCAAATGTTGCAATGGACCTAACTTGTAGCATACTCACAGATTCAAGAGGTGCGTCTTGATGTTCTTCTTTGATAATTTTTTGAAGGGACAGCCTGCGGACATTGCCTTGAGATGACATGCTACCATTCAATACACTAACAAAGTTCTCTTCCCTTGACAATTGACAAATCAGATCCAGCACACTGTCATGTACACGGCAGGCATCTACATTGCCAAAAAAATCGTATACCGGCTGGAGAAGGCTTCTGTTCACAAGCTCATTGAAGTAATTTTCTCCAATCTCAAAGAGACTAGATCATATTGTTTCAGATTGGATAAAACCCTCGGCAATCCACATCCATATCAACTGATCTTTCATGATCTTGTGATCCTCCGGAAACATACTTAGATATATCAAGCATGTCTTCAGAGGGCAAGGCAGGTCATAATAGCTGAACGATAGTATCCTCAACATCTCGTCCACGGTAGGGTCTGCGGTAAGTCCACGCCCAATAGACTCGAGCAAAACATGCCACTCATCATGTGAATTTACTTTCTGTTCACTAGCCAAAACACCAGCTATTGTAATGATGGCTAATGGCACACCACCACATTTCTTCAATATATCTCTAGATACCTCTTCAAATTCATGAGGACACCCACTCTCATGAGAAAATATCCTACTATAGAAGAGCCTTCTAGAATCATCATCACTAAGTGGTTGCATTTGATAGATTGAATCATTGGTGGATGAGCAGCACCGTTTAGCTACACTGGCTATACGGGTTGTTGTGATTAACCGACTGCCATTATTGCTATTAGAGAATGCCAAATTGATAATTTTCCATAGCTTTTCATCCCATATATCATCAATTACAATGAGATACCTATATCAATTACGAGATCATTAATGGTAAGCCTAAGAGGGCAGAGTTAAAGATAATCTAACATTATAAACCAGAGATAAGAGTTGTGAAGAAACAATTAAGAGTAATCAAGATGCAATGGACAAAAAGACAAGGCAAAGGCTACAATTGCTAGATTAACAATCATGTTTCAATAAAGGTACATTTAAGTTCACATTTTTTTCTAGCTATTTGAGTCGGAGAGAGCCTATTTCTTCATGACTAAAAATTGTACACATTTTCTAATATCACAACCATGATATTATAGATCCTGGACCAGTGTGGTTGTAGTATATCATCCTACGAGTTATTTGCATCAATATGTAGAAGCTCCGTAGGTTGTATGAAATGGATGCGGGTATAACTACATCCTACATTATGCCATGTCTCATATACATCCATGTGGTATCACGTATAATACCTTATTATTCTAAGTATCATCATGTACTATTTCTACTTCTAGAATACCAGAAAGCGAACAATGTACATTAAATTTTTGCAAGTGATACCATATATAGTTTTAGCATATTTTTAACTTCCTTGATATTTATGAATAAGAAAGTAGTGTGAACAAATTTCAAACCGGAAAGTCGAAACAGACTTTCGCCTTGCTTTATTAGAGCAAAAAATCAAACAGATTACACGACCCAACAATAGAAGATGGTGAGGTAGCCCTCATACAATGTCTATCTCAAGAGAAACGGATCACGCAGACCATATTGCGGCTACGCAATCGAAAGAGAACGTAGAAGAACTGAAAACAACGACGCGCTATGCCCTATAGCACCTAAGCTCCGCGACAACGCCCTCGGGAGGGAGTACGACCCTAAGCGTCACCACTGCCGAGTCCAAAACGAACAAGGTTCTTCACACGGAACCTGGACATAGAGAGGGAACCACGATGCCGTCTTCAAGATGAGAACGGCACCCGCAAGCGTCACCGTCGTCCGCGACAAAGCGCGGAGCTTTCGCTCGGCAGTTCCCCGGTGACACCATGATGTCTCCAGGACAAGTGTGACAAGTCCAGATCCCCAGGTCCAGATCGGACCGACGCCATTGCCGGTGACAGGGAGTGCGCCCAAGCCACCGGACCTACACCTCTTGCCACCCACACGACCAAGAGGGAAAAGCCACCATCACCGCCATGGTGCCCGCCGGATAGCCAACCATGCGGACCGCCACCCAAAGCCCCCGCCCTGACATCCGAGACCCCACTGATCTTCCAATTCACGATGCACCAAGAATGGAAGGAAGAGTAAAAGACGGCTCCTTTCACTCCAAGCACAACATCAGACATGGAAGATGGGTCACTGCCTCCATGGTAGGCGAAGCCCACAATCGCGTTCCCAGCAAGTCATGGTGGACCGTGGGAGACGCAACTCCGCGACTACCGATGACCGTCCCAGTGGACCAAGAAAGGAAGGTTGCACCACACCGGCACCCCTCCACTAAACGATCATGTCTCAGTACACTAAGGTACAAATTACAAACACACACACATGTCTCAGCTGCTGGAAGGGCAAGCAGATGTCATATGGAGGTCGGCTAGTTTTGATTAACTCAGTATTGACTAGCATGCCAATGTTTTTACTTTTGTTCTTCAAAATTCCAAAAGGGGTCCGAAAGCGACTTGATTTCTTTAGATCTCGTTTCTTTTGGCAGTCTGATGAGGCCAAGAGGAAATACCGTCTCGCGCGATGGGATATCCTTTGTCGACCTAAAGACCAAGGGGGCCTCGTTATTGAGAACTTGAAAATTAAGAATAAATGTCTTATGAGCAAATGGTTGTACAGGTTAGAGACAGAGCCGGAGGGCATGTGGTCTCAAATCCTGCGCAATAAGTATTTGCACTCAAAAACGCTAGCCCAGGTTACCATCAGACCGACTGATTCGCCATTCTGGAAGGGACTTATGAGAACGAAGGATATGTTCTTTCGTAGGGTCAAATTCTTGGTTGGCAACGGGATGTCAACAAGATTTTGGGAGGATACGTGGTTAGGAGAGACGCCTCTGGCCTTACAATATCCCACCCTCTACAATATTGTGCAACGTAAGGAGGATTACGCAGGTATCATCCTTCAAACTATTCCCTTGAACATCCAGTTCAGACGTACGTTAGTGGGTGAGAGATGGACAGCCTGGATGCACTTGGTTCGGAGATTGACTGAAGTTTGACTCTCCGACATGCCGGACTCAACACAATGGAAGTTAACTAAAAATGGGATATTACGGTGAAATCTTTTTATACGGATCTGACTAATTCTGGCCCCCTCTCAAGGTCACTACATATATGAAAGGTTAAGGTTCCTTTGCGGATTAAAATTTTTATGTGGTTTGTCCATAAGCAAGTAATACTCACAAAGGACAACTTACTTAAGAGGCGATGAGTAGGCAATTCGCGGTGTTGTTTTTGTGCTCAGGATGAGACAATACAACATTTATTCCTTGAATGCCCACTTGCCAAGTTACTTTGGAGAATGATTCATATAGCTTTTAATATCAATCCTCCAGTAGATATTGCGTCTTTGTGGTTAGCTGGGGTTGAACATATCACGGCAGCTCGTATTCGGATTGGAATATGTGCGGTATTATGGGCTATATGGAACTGCAGAAATGATATGACTTTTACTTAACTTTTTTGTAGGTTATCTTTAGAGCTAAATGGAGGGAGTAACAGACAACACAACTTAACTTTTTTGTAGGTTATCTTTAGAGCTACAGGGAAGAGTCGACGCCGTACCACGGCCACAAAGGCACTACGTAGGCTCGTGAGTCTCCTTTCCCTTGATTCAATCCATTTTTGAGGTAGAGCAGGCACCTCATCCCCATCAAAGAGCCAAAAACCGGATCTCCTCATCCCCATCAGAGAGCCAAAAACCGGATCTCCCCATCCCCATCAGATAGCCAAAAACCGGGTCTCCTCGGTGTTCGAGTGCGGCTGTGTGGGACGATGAAATTTGTTTCTATTTTCACATGAGAGAGCTTTGATCAATGATGAAAATGAGTTATTGCTCATTGATTCAGCCGAGGGGGGTTGTGACATGTGTTTTACTGGGTTGAAAGTGGTGTTGTTTCTTATGGCATTTCTGTTAGTTCAGTGTCTATTATGTGCAGTGTACGTGCTCTTCGTTATCATGAGGGATACTGGATCTTGTAGGTTGATTTTTTTTGGGGCTCAGTCATTGAATATACTAGCTATGTTCAGCACCAGGGCATTTGTATTTTTCTCAGGATGCTTGTGCTGAATATTTAATTATGACAGGCCCTAGGTAATTAATGTTTTTTCATGTACGTAGCCCTAGCTATTATGATCGGTCCATCAGTTTGTTTCTTCACTTTGGTTGTCAAAAAACAAAATTAGGTGGAGGTTAATAGGACTCAATGTGTCTAATTCAGACCATTGAATGATCAGTCATCAATTTGTTTATCTTCATTTTGGCTGCCATATAAACAAATTTTGGTGAAAGTTAATAGGATTCAATGTGTATAGTTCAGTGAATGTTTAGTCTTCCCTTTTTCAATATATTGCACAGTTTTTCTATTTTTCTATCATTTTTTAGTATTCATTGTTTAGTTCCTGAAGTTACTAGTACACGTACATATAAAAGAGCTTATTTTCATTGACATCATTGTTTAGTCCATCAGTCTTGAGAGTTTAGTTCTATATCAGTATTCAGGCCTTCTATGTTAAGTGTCAGTTATCATTCTTTCAGTTAGTCCCTAGTGCTTCGACCACACACACTAATTCATCAAGCACACCCACACTTTTCAGCCTTAGTAGTTCGTAGTATCTCTATGTATCAGTCATCAGTCTTGTTTTCAGTTGTTGTTAGTAATTCTTGTTTCTCAGTTTTCAAATCATTGTTTGTTTCTTGCTCAGTTATTGTCCAAGTTTAGTTCTGTTTTTCTTGTCCATTTTAAATCTCGTCTCAGCTCAGTTTTTCCTTTTGAGGTTTAGTTTTTCAGCTTGGGGTGTTATCAGTTCAATTCTCAGTCTTTGTCTCTAGTTATCAGTCTTTTCTCCGTCTCTTCTTCGGTCATTCTATGGTTGTTATCTTGAGCCTCATATCAATGTGGCGAGGGGAAGGAGTCATATTCAGTAATTCATCGGTCAATCAGTTTCAAAGTTCTTTCTGTTTATCTTTCAAAAAGAAAAGTTCTTTCTGTTTATTTTTCAGTCTATTCATTCAATCATCGGTTCATCAATTTTTTTGTTTCTTCAGTCTTCATCTCTTTTAGTTTCTTCACCAGTCTCTTTTTGTTCAGTCATTAGTCTCTTACTTCAGTCTTCACTCTTTCTTTCTCCATTTCTTTCTTTTTTGAGTTTTGCTTAGTCGAGCAGCCATTATCATGTCATGTTTACTCAGTTTTCAGTTTCTTTTCAGTAATTATTCTCTCAGCGTGCATCATATATTTTGATCTAGATTCTCATTTTCGATCACGGTTTTATATTCAGTTAGACTGACACATCTCTTTTTTCAAACATGAGCAAAGGGGAGCCTCAGGACTACTGTGTACAAGATCTAGAAGGCTAGCCTTATCCTCTTCAAGGAAGAATGGAAGGAGTTTCTCACGAGAAAGGAGCTGAAGGTTCGCACAGTTGTGCTAATCATTATCAAGACTAGCACGCATGACCACCCAAAGATGATAGTAGACGTCATTGTCATGTAAGGAGGTGGGTTGAGGTTTCTCGGATCATCTTGGTTTTTGGAGATCAGTCTCTCTGTTTTTATGTGTACCCCCTATCTTCTCTCTGTTGGTGGGTGTATGCATGCTGCTCCTTTTAATGTGAAAACTGGAATCTACAGTAAAACATATTTGTGTTTCCTGTAAGCTCTTTTTCCGTATTTATTTGCAGCTCCTATGTTTACTGATTTTATATTGCGCATATTAGTGTTTAGTTGCTGCTACATACCAGTGCCCGCGCAACTAGCTTAATTTTATCATCATTTTACAGTTTTGCAGATCGTGTGGGAGATGCACATGAGCAGTGTGACACTGATATCTTTCACCACACTTATTGTTTACAGAATGTTTGATGAACTGACCAGTCTGTTTATATAGGTTTTGCCTTTTGTCATCACAGTTTAGTAAGTTCTTGCAATTTTTGCGCATATAGCTTGGTTTGCTCTTAAGTCTTTTTTATCAGAAGGTTGCTTTCGCTTAGATTTTCAGTCCCATATATTAGGTATGTACAGTTTTGCTAGTGGACGCCAAAATATCTATCATGCATAGTAGCAGGTTTTAGTTGGCACTAGGTCATCAGACTAACATGAAACAGGGCCGCTGTTTCAAAGATACACCCAAACCTTTACCGAAAATATGTTTTGCAGCCACCATCAGCAAAAATTTCATCTGGTATCAGAGGTATACAGAGAGGCATGTGTGTGTGTGTGTGTGTGTGTGTGTGTGTGTTCTGAATTTCCTAACCAGATATGTTGCTCTATTTAGTTAGTTACTTCATTCTACAGTTTGAAAAACTATCTTTGTCTGTTAGTGCCAAACTGCTCATGTTCATCCATTCCTTTCAGGTCTTTTGCTCGAACTAATCTTCGTGTATTTTTTAAATTAAACCGTGTCAGTCTTCCATGGTTTTGTTTATAGTTGATCAGTTTCAGTCTTGTTTTCATGTACATGTGTTTTCTTATATCTAGAGCTTCCAAACAACCTGAATTACGAGAAATATTTCACGGGCCAAACAACGCCTAAATTGTTTTAGATAAGGAGGCTATGCCTTTTATAAAAAAAATATGGTCATAAGAGCCAGGGCACATGGACAACACATTTTCCATGTCACGTTACTGAAAGCTTTTTCATTAATGTGTCCACTTATTAGGTTTCCAGCCATTAGATTTTCGGTCTTGGGTCGTTATATTTTCAGTCTTCTTTTCTCTTCTTCTGTCAGTTTTATTAATGTGTCCACTTATTAGGTTTCCACTTATTAGGTTCACTTGTTATATTTTCAGTCTTCTTTTCTCTTCTTCTGTCAGTTTTATTCAGTCATTGTTGTTCAGGTTTCCTCTTATTTTCTTCATTTGTTCAAGTATAACTTTTTCTTGGTCTTCTTTTGCTTAGTTACTACTTCCTCCGTTCCTAAATATAAGTCTTTCTAGAGATTTCACCAAGTGACTACATACGGAGCAAAATGAGTGAATCTACACTCTAAAATATGTCTACATACATCCGTATGTTGCATTCTGTTTGAAATGTCTAAAAAGACTTATATTTAGGAACGGAGGGAGTATTAGTTATAGGCTATACTGAATCTGCCATGCTTAGTCATTCCTAGTTTCAGTTACTTGGAGATTAGATTTGGATTTGCTCTACCATGGATCATGTCTTTAGCTTGAACTGCGGAAACGTCTTATATTTGATACAGAGGAGTATCAATTAGTTTTCTTTCAGTGTTGTACTGACCTCTCATACTTTTCTGATTTGGGTGAATAAGGTAACATTTTCTCTTTTTTGGCATCATTGTCTTCACAGACATTTCAGATTTGGATGAATTACAGGAGACCCTCATATTATTTCTCGAGTGTTTTATCAGTATAAGCTAGCTACAATCTAGTTCTCAGTTTTAGTCTTTCATTCCTCTCTTTCTTCAGTTTCCTATATGTTCCTAGGTGAATTGTGAGTTTGTTATGTGTTACATTCCTTTCCTTTCTTTAGATTTGTCTATGATTTCAGTTTGTAATTTTTCAGATCTACTCCCTCCGTTCCTAAATACTTGTCTTTCTAGAGATTTCAACAAGTGACCACATACGAAGCAAAATGAATGAACCTACACTCTAAAATATGTCTACATACATCCGTATGTTGTAACCATTTGAGATGGCTAGAAAGACAAGTATTTGGGAACGGAGGGAGTAGGACA
>NC_057797.1:15142651-15157117 GCF_018294505.1 Triticum aestivum
AGGGGAGGATTTGACCTGAGACCCAAATGAAAACAACTGGACTGAAAATACAAAATACATGTGTCAACACTGGACTGGAGAAAAAGTCTGACCTAAATCAAAATACAAAATACATGTGTCAACACCGGCTGAAACTTAGACACTCCTAATGTTAAATGTCATCTATATTTGTGGGCTTTGGGAGTAACTTGACAATTCCTATACACATTTTTTCTACAGCTACCATCTCAAAGGAATTAGCTGGTTACCATCATTAAGTGAGTGGCATGTGAGATATGTACGTACCTCTTGTTCTCGAGACGCAGTTGGATTTTGTCAATGAGTTGTCTTTCATTCAACATGGTGAGCTGACCTTTGTCCTTTTCAGGATCAAGCTCGTGCAGGATGTCCATGAAAACCTCCTTCGCATTAGCATTTCGACCGACAGGAACAAAAGCCCTGCAGTTGAAATCTCCCTTGATCTTGTCATAAACTGTTTTGACAAGAGTTGTCTTGCCCAATCCTCCAAATCCAACAACAGAGATGATCTTCAACTTTTTCTTGGACATGTCGTCCCCCTCCGACAGCAGCTCTATTATCTCTTGATCCCTTGTTCCGGTAATGCCAACAAGATCTCTCACTTCCTGGTACAGAGCCCCAAGGCGAGGATCGATGGGAGTCACGGCAGCAGGCTTAGAGATAATATTGTTGATATTGTACCTTGCACGCCTGTCAGCAACCTCTTGTACTTGCTTCTTGATGGCCTTGATCGCGTCGGCGATCTCATGGTGAGTCTTCCCCTTGGTGAATAAGCCGACCATCTTCTTGGCGAACCGTTTGAGTTTCTTCGGGTTGGCGGCAGGCTTGGAGCCGTCATCCACACGCACCAGAAACTTGTCGACGACATCCTCCATGTCAAAGGAGAGCTCCCTCACCTCCCCTGCCCAGATCTTGACCTGCTCGTCAAGCTGGTCCCGCGGCATCTCACCCACCTTGCCGAGGGCAGCCTGCATGCTCTTCATCTCTTTCTCAAGAGATCTGATGCCTTCTTTGACGCTCTCCTTCAGCTTGTACTCCTCCTTGAGGAGCTCAAACAGCTTGGGAATCAGGGAGCCCATGGCGCCCGTTGCCAGATCCATGGCTCCCTTGCTCGTAATTATTTGGTGTGTTGTCTGTTGTTTGGTTGTGGTGTCATGGTGTGGGTTTGGGGGGTGCCGTAGAGCTGCTTTCTATATAACCCGGGCAAGACCAAAGGAAAAAAGCAGTACAATAATGAGAAGATGAATTACTACAGTACATTTGTTTGGCGTGGTAACGCGCACTGGTAATGCGTCGTCCTGCACCGTCCGACACACATCTAATTCGCACTATTACATGTCAGATCGCTCGTCACCGATGGGTACCACATCACTATTCGCCCTTAACACAAAGCGTCGTTGGTGTTCACACACGAAGGCAAGCAGGCAAAGCCATAAAAATCACAAGCTGGCTGCTCCGGTCAGACGACACGCCTCAGGCTTTGTACCCACACAAAAATAACAGTCCCTCCATACTCTCTCTGTTTTTATTTACACTACATATTTGTTTGGTCTTAAGTTAAACTTTCGCCAAACTTAAATGAAAAATGTATTTAACATCAACAACATCAAATCAATGTCATTAGGTTTATTATTAAATATAGTTTCATATTATATATTTGTTATTGTACATATTCATATTGATTTCTATATTAGTTTGGTATTTAAGAAAATTAGTTTGGTATTTAAGAAAATTATACGATACCAACTGCAGTATGAGGGGCAAGGCGAGCCTCGGTAAATTAATATTTCAGGGCTCCACGGCGCGTGCAGACGAGCGAGGAAGAGTCGAGTCGTCACCGCGTCTGGGTCCGCGCAGAACAGAATCAACCACTCACGAGTCACGGGAGTCATGTCAGGTCGGCAGCGCGTCGCCGATGTCGACTTGTCGTCGGAGCGCCTGTTGGTGCACATGTCTCCCAGCGACTAGCCTGACCAGCGTCCGGGTCCTCCTAGACAAATAGTGGCCCTGGAACGGCAGCAGCCGCTAAACTGTACACTCTGAAATGGACCCCAGCAGTAACTCTCCTTTCCAAGAGATCACGTGTGTACGTCAGTGTGTGTGCAGATCATGTCCCCACTGTCAGAGTTAATGTTGATATTTTGCATTTGCACTTTCGTTTTTGGTTTCTGCATGTAGTAGTGCGTGGGTGCGATGCATACGAGACGATGGTGTTAGTGAAAGAGATCATGCCGCATGAAGCTGGCACTTCCGTGAGGCGCGGTGCTGCGTGGAAGTCTTGAAGCCAAAGGGCACATAACTTGTCACGGTTGGTCCTACAACTTGTTGAAGATGTGATGGTTTAGTCCTATAACTTGTACTCCCTCCTTCTGAAATATTTGTCTTTCTAATCATTTCAAATGAATTACCGCATATGAATGTATGTAGACATATTTTAGAGTGTAAATTCGCTCATTTTGCTCTGTATGTAGTCACTTGTTGAAATATCTAGAAAGACAAATATTTAGGAACGGAGGAAGTAAAAGATAACTATTAGAGCAACTTCAATGGGGCGACGCATTTCGTCCGCCGCCGTCCGTTTGGGTCGGCGCGGACACAAAACGCGGCCCAACTAGCGACCCAAACGGACGCGCGCCCGCATGGCGACCCATTCCCGACCCAATTTTAAGCCGGATTTGCGTCGACGCGGACACGAGAAGGACGTGCGCGCGCCTACTCCTCTCCCCGGGCCCGCCGGTCGGTGGCAGCCACCATCATTCCCCCATTTCCCCCAAAAACCCTCCGCCCGCGCGCGCTCCCGTCCCACACCCGCCATGGACGACGACCTCGACCTCAACGCCGCCGCCGGCCTCGCCTCCCTTGCCTCGTCCGGCATGACAACCGCCTTCTCCGGCAAAGGCAAGCCTCGTGCCCCGCGCAAGACCGCCACCGCGTCCAAGCCAAAGAAGGCGCTGACGCTCGAACAACGGGCAAGGGATTCGGCCAAGAGGAAGGGCCGGAGGCACGCCACGGACGCGAGAGATGAAGCCGTCGCCGCCGCCGCGCAGCAGGAGGTCACCAACGCCTTCATGGAGATCCAAAGGAGGAGACTTGAGATGGACGCGAAGAAGCAAGCCAAGATGTTAGAGATCGAGGCCGCCAACGCCAAGACCAAGGCGAAAGAAGTGGCTCTTGCGAGCATGATGACTGGGGTGGAGATCATGAAGGTGGGTCTCAACACCTTGCCCCAAGGAAGAGGCCGTGGTTCGAGAAGATGCAGGCCGACATGCTCAGGTTCACCGACGAGTGATCTCGTGGCCGTGAGCGCCTTCCTTTTTTTCTATGCCAGCTTGTGTGCTGGCATGACCACGGGGCCGCGACGGCGTGGTCGAACTCAAGTCCCACCCCTTTTTTGTGTGCTGGCATGTGTGCCAGCCGCTGGCGAGTGCGCCGGCACGAACTGTGTGGTGATATTTTTTATAGCCGACAATGTTTGCCGGCGCTGGCATGATGCCGGCATGAGACATGGCCACTGGCATGATCTATGCGTTGCGGGCCTTTAAAAATTGAGTGCGGATATGAAAATAGGTCGGCGCGTTGGGCGGGCGGCCGCCCCAAATGCAAAATAAGGCGGGCATCGGACGGGCGGCCGACCCAAAAGAACAAAAAGCGGACAAAGGCGCCGTTCGTTTGGGTCGGCCCGTTGAAGTTGCTCTTAGGTTCTGGAACTTGTCTCAGATGTGCATGTTTAGCACTGAGCCAATCACACACAATCAAGTGGCGCCAGCTGGACCGAACCAGTCGTTCGCTGGACATTTGCAAATACCCCCTGCCCGTTTTGTGAAAGCATCCTGTTGGACATTTGCACCACGATGCTGCCGCTGCTGCTGCCCAAGTCGTGGCCCGAGTGGAGGAGGGGGAGCGCGCTGGCGCCCGGTGGCGGTGGCCTGAAGCTGACCTCCTCGTCGCCGCCCACAAGGAACGGCATCGGGCCCAGCAGCGCACGCGTGCTTCGACATGAGGACGGTGGCGTCCTGCTGCCACCGCACGTACTACCCGATACAGCGATACTGATATGTATGTGCTTCAGATATACTGGGTGTTCAGTCGTGTAACTAGTGATGAGAAGGTAGGGTTTGGAGAGTGGTTTGAGTTGGCAGTGAAAACTGAAATGTATGTGCCTCAGAAGTGGATATGTTTTCCTATGACAGGGTGAACTGTTGATGGCGAGCACAGGGATAATTGAACAGAAGTGTAGGCTTCTGATCAACAGGTCAGTGGCATTCACATGTCTTGATCAATATAGTTAGTTTCTGGATTTACCAGGATCAGAGTCTTGCACATTGGATATCTTCAGAAAGCACCCAGTGATTGGCTAATTCACAGGATTCAAATAATTGAGTACAAGGTACATGTATGTTTCATTTGATTAACAAGTTTTATGGTGAACAATACGTCTAATGAAGTACTAATCCTAACCAGTCCTCTGCCGATCCTCATCCTCCTCCTCTCTCTGTCACTCCCCCTGTTTCCAGACATCATCGACAAGTAGCAGTAGCAGCAGTGGACCAATGGTAGTCCTTTGCACGGTCTACACTCCTCTGTATGCAATTTATAAAAGCTAGAAAAAGAAAGGAATAAAGGGATGGCATGAGTGAATGCCTACATCTGCATTCCTCCTCCTCATATCATTTATCTCATCTCCATGGATGGATGGATGGAAAAGGGGCGCAGCGCATACATAGGGAGGCCGAAATCACTGTTTTGACCTTATGAGCAATCTTTGTCACAAATTAAACTTGACATGAAAGTATTTCACGATCTGACCCTTTTAACAACGCCACAGCCCGCGGCGTTACCGCCCAACATAGAAACGCCGAGCAAGCTTGCGTTTCTGCTCCACATGGAAACGCGAAGCTAACTAGCGTTACTGCCCAGGCGGAGCTGGCGTCGCTTGCTGACATGGCACGCTGGAAACGCCAGAACTGTTGGCGTTTCTAGCTTGACTACAAACGCCCGGGGCCATGGCGTTTCTGGCCTTGATACGCTGCAAACAAAGCGCCTTGTAGGCTAGGGTATAGGCTGGTGGACACGCATGCTTGCACGGGCTGCTAACGATGCGCTGCACCACAATCTACTTCTTGCAAGCTAGCTATAGGCTGGTGGACATGCATGCTTGGAAGGGCTGCTAACAATGTGTTGCACCACAATCTACTTCTTGCATGCAAGGCTATAGACTGGTGGACATGCATGCCTGCTGCACAGGTTGCTACAATGGCGTTTCTAGATGGAAATGCCAAAGGCCATGCATGGACGTAGCAGCACTCCTGTCCAAGGCATCATGCATGCATGCATGTGGGGATATCCATCTTTAATTTGTATTAGTGGCATGCGTTGCATGCATGCATGTACTGCTGTGCAGTTTTTTCTGATCCTGCGTAATCTTTTTGTGTACCACGCAAGGGATGGAACAGCTACTTTTTCTGATCCTAAAAATAAAAATTGTGTAGCACGCAAGGGATGGATACAACAGCAAAATGATTTGTTGAGAAGATGATCAGCAAGGAAATACGCCAAAAGCTATGCTGCGCCAACTGTTTTGACAAAACAACTGGCAGTTGTTATACTATCAGCAAGGAAATATGCGGGCCAAAAAGTCACGCCAATAATGCTCTCGTACCTGCGAAATTTCTGGCCGGCTTACTGAACGTGTACGTTATTGCCCTGTGCTAGCTAGTGGCATGCATTGCTGGCCATGGCATGGAAACGCCAATGCTCATGGCGTTGCTAGCCAGGACAGCAACGCCCACTTGCTTGCCGTTTCTATGTAGATCGACAACGCTAGCTAGCTCGGCGTTTGAATGTGGATTTGAAACGCGAGCTACTCCGGCGTTTCTATATGGAGAAGAAACGCCACGGGCTGTGGCGTTGCTAAAAGGGTCAGATCGTAAAATACTTTCATGTCGAGTTCACTTTGTGACAAAGATTGTTGAAAAGGTTAGAATAGTGATTTCGGCCACATAGGGAGGGGCCATCATTGTTCACGCTCTGCTTCACGAGCAATCTTTGAATCAGCTGAGCTGACCAAAAGGCAGTATCATCTGTCACATTTTTACCAGCCTTCGTCTCTGCGTGCAGCAAAATTGTGTGCAGTGCAGTGCACTGTGTGTTCTCGGCCAGAAAGGCCTTTGTTTACGTTTTGTACTGTATGAAGTGTGAGTGCACGCACGCCATGGAAATGATTTGATTTGCTGCCTCCTGATGAGCAGATTGAGTGGTGAGTGCAGTCTGAAGATGAACTGTAGATGGTTCAGGGTTCAGGTTACTGTAGTACGTGTGGGCTTGCTGTTTTCGGATCAGTATCAGATTCCATGAGGATTTTTCAGGTCTAGTTGTTCTAATATAGTAAGATGCACCAGGACACCAAACTAGTGCACTCCTGTAGTACCATTTAGGTCTGCATTCAATATTCTGGTACTTGTACTGCCATTTTACTGTCACTTTTCTTAGTATTACAAACTGGTCAACAATGCATGATCCTGCTAGACTGATATAGTCTATAATATGCTACCAGTACCCAAACTCTCCTTCACAATCCACAACCGGAAACCTGAGATAGCAGTTTTCACATCTAGCCCGATGGAGTAGTAATGTTTGATGTAATATCTGTCAAGCGTCCCTTTGTACAATGAAGGGTACTCATCTCTGACAAAGGTCTCTCCGCAATGAAGGGTTCTCATCAGACATCAAGTCCTTGATCAGACCATACAACCTCATCAAGGCCGGGTGGAAATGCGTGCGAAAGTAGCACATATTGAGACCCTCGGCGCATAGTTCTTCGCCACCACCCTATGCTCCACGCTTGTCAACCCATCACTGGAAATCAGTTGATTTTCTTAAAGAGTCCAGCTGAAAATTTTGAACAAAACAATCAGTATAGAATAACCAAGCATAAAAAAAAACAGACTTGGGAGAATCAAAATAATAGCGTTGAGTGTGAGTTTTTTGGAACAAGTTTCACCTTTACTGAAAATTCACAACAAAAAGAGATCCTATAGAAGTACTTTCACTGCACAATTTAACTTTGCCAATTTTGTTAATAACCAAGGAAGAACTTAGACTAACATTGCATACTCCATATACGTACAAATTAACCATTTGTAAAAACCCATGGAAAAATTACAGTCAGAGAACCGGCAGAGCACTCACCCGTAGCCGTCCGGTAGGTCACCGTGGACGTCGGAGAAGGAGGCCTCCAGCATACGGTCGTAGGCGGCGGCCATGGCAGACGCCATCGAGGTGTTGTTATCGTTTCTCTCGGTGTGCCAGGCAATGCGGCCAAAGACGGCTTGCAAGTCTACAACCGTCTCCTCTCTGCTCTGCACTGCTATGTTTTTCCTCTGCAATTTCTCTCTCGTATAAGCTTTTACAATTTTTCTACCAATGATGTTATAAAATGCTTCAAAAAACAAATCTATTCCTGATCCTCCAAATCACACACTCAACACCGACGGTTGTTCTCTAGTTTTGGTTTGTAAGCTTCAAAACTGTACAAATGCGGCACTAACAATGAAAACCTAACAAATTTGGTGCTCTGAAACGTTATGATGGAGCTGTGACAATCTAGTGACAACCCCATCAAAACAGAAATGAGTAATCGGATAAGAAAAAAAAGGGCAGTATTAAAGAATCAAGATTTTTTTGGTTGAACACAAAGTATATATGGTTGGACCCTCCTCCTTTATCCGGACTTGGGACCGGCTATGAATAATGTTAGTAAGCATAAGCTTAACATCAGTACCATAGGCGGAGTTCCCCCACCTCCCACACCCCTAAAAAATTAACCCGCAGGCCAAAACCCAAACAAAAATAAAATTACAAATTGCATAAAACCTAAAACCTAAAACCTTTTTTTTTTATTTTTCACACTCTCTGCGCCCCTCCCACCACCTCCTTTTTTAAGACAAGAAGTAAGCTCAACAAATAGTGAGTGATTTTTTTTTGTAATTTTCCGTTTTTCTTTTTCTTTTTTTCTCTAACCCAAGAAAGAAGCTCAAGGAATAGCGAGTGTCGCCGATCGATGTTGCCGTCAGCCATATTCCAGACGCACGCAAGTCTCGGGTAAATAATGACAGCCTAGAAAAGAGCACGTCACAAAGTATAAGCATGGCTTTATTATGAATAAGAGAGGGAAACAAATATTTGCATGTGGTACGTACATATAAATAGTCTGGGATCTTTAAATGAGTTCTTCACTCCCACATGCCGTCATCAGTGTCGTCGTCTTGGAAAGGAATAAATAAAGAGGGAGTAAAGGTTGATCAGTATATATATGAAGACAAGCATTAAGGAAATTAAGCAAAGACAAGCATCATGGCACTCTTTTGTTATGTACCTTCTACGAATACGTAATAGTCGGGGCTGTTAGGATGGGCACGGAGTGCAGTCTCGAGTGCAGACTTCGCTTTCTCGGCCTCCTGTCGCAGTAGCGAAGTACAGAATACGACACGGACCGACTGAAGGGACGGCAGGTTCCTGATGCCAGTGTCAAACCAATCACCACCATTGTTGCCGGCTGCTTCCTCTTTTGCGACCAACAGACCGGTACGGAGCTCAACATATTCCGCCTTGGGCAAAGCTCCTGGCTGGAACACAACTTGGCCCGGCGAATCGGCCCCCAAGACGAATTGTGTTAGACAACGGAACCCATCAGCTTCGACCAGTAGCGACCCATGGCGGAGGCTCTGCAATACGAGACTATGAAGTGCTGGCAACCTTCCAAGCAGTCCCAGATCCACCTGTTGCACTTCCTTGAAACCAATGTGTAACCTTGAGAGCTGGGACATCTGCAAGGGGTTCTCTCTTATCCATGCTGGTAGCCTAGAGAATCTACATACTCTGTCACAACGTGACTTCAATTCCCGGAGACCTTGAGGGGGAACCCACTTTTCCCCCAAGAGATCCATCATTCTAAATCCAGCACCGATAATAATGGTTACACTTTGGACGTTAGACATTTCCCCTAGTGATTTCACAAAAGCTTCCTCCAACTCCAAGCTCAAATGCTCAAACAAAATTTTAAACTTCCTCAACCTTTTCATGTTGCCCATCTCTTTCACAATGCTTAGAGAGTCAATATGGATAGAACTCAACTCTTCCATTGCTGTCAGGTTTCCAATCCCATCTGGAAGCCGATTGCAGTTTTTCCTATAAAGTAGGCACATCAATCTTCTCAGTGTAGTAACACTCGATGGCAGTTTTTTCATACCATGGTTTCCACTCACATCCAGCACTTGCAAAAACTGCAACTTTCCAGCCTCTTCCGGAAGCTCACAAAGTCCTGTATCAAATAGGCCTAGGTACCTCAAGTGAACTAAACTCCATAACCCCTGAAGATTATGATCACCAAGTGCACATGTACTCAAATTCAATACACGTAAAACAACAAAGCTTGAGAGACGAGGCATCAGACCAATAGCAGGTTCAAATGTCGCAATGGACCTAACTTGTAGCATACTCACAGATTCGAGAGCTGTGGTTTGATCTTCTTCTTTGTTAATCTTCTGGATGGACAACCTGCGGACGTTGGCCTGAGATGACATACTACCACTCAATACACTAACAAAGTTCTCTTCCCTTGACAACAGACAAATTAGATCCAGTACACTATCGTGTACATGACAAGCATGTACAATGCCAGATTCATCGTATACCGGCTGGAGAAGGCTTCTATTCACAAGCTCATTGAAGTAATTTTCTCCAATCTCAAAGAGACTATGTGTTGTTTCACATTGGATAAAACTCTCGGCAATCCACATCCATATCAACTGATCTTTCATGATCTCGTGATCCTCTGGAAACATACTTAGATATAATAAACATGTCTTCAGATAAGAAGGCAGGTCATAGTAGCTAAACGATAGTATCCTCAACATCTCCTCTACACTGGGGTCTTCAGTAAGTCCACGACCAATAGACTCTAGCAGAGCATGCCACTCAACCTTTGGCTTTACCTGCTGGCCACTAGACAAAGAACTAGCTATAGTAATAATTGCCAATGGTACTCCACCACATTTCTTCAATATATCCATGGAGACTTCTTCAAATTCAAGAGGACATCCACTCTCATGAGAAAATAACCTTCTATAGAAGAGATGTTTGGAATCATCAACACTAAGAGGTTTCATTTGATAGATTGAACCATTAGGAGATGTGCAACATAATTCAGCTACACCGACTTTACGAGTTGTCGTGATTAGCCGACTACCCAAAGTGTTGTCATTGGAGAATGCCAAGTTTATAACTGTCCACAAGTTTCCATCCCATATATCATCAATTACAACAAGGTACCTACAATATTTATGAGACCATTATTGTAATTCAGGTGTACACATGGTAAGCCAAAAAGGTTACAATTAAATATAATATAGCATCATGGATGGCAGATACGATTCTTCTAGGAACAATTTATAATTGTAAAGATGGGACAAAAGAGGGAACGAAGCAACAGAGATGGACTATCAATCATGTCTCAGTACACTTAGGTACAAAACACACACACACACACACACACACACACACACACACACACACACACACGCGCGCGCGCGCGCGCGCGCGCGCGCAAATATCCCGTTTATTTGTCCTAAGTAATATACACTTCTTGTTAAGTACTGTTCTATGTAGTAATTACAAGTGCAGAGGCTGTATTGTCAAAAAAACATTTTCTAGATAAAGAACATTTCATTCAATTGATATATCGAGGTGATACAACCACATTGAAAGAGTGTCGGGCTTCTGCAAAGCACGATGCCCACAGCGAAAAACGTCCAAGAAATCCAAAAATAAAAAGGCATATGGTAGTGTGTCATTGCAATTCACTATGGAGTATCTTGTAATTAGTCACACAGTATACTTAAAGTGATAAAAGTAGTACCCCACCAGTCCTTTTTAGTCCACCTTTACTAATTTTCAGACGTTTGTTTTTCATTTTACTTCAGTGGTTTTTTGTCCACCCTATCGGGGCGGTGAACAAAATCTGTGTGTCTTGATGTTTTCACTTTTTTTTGATAGTTTCAGTTATGTGACAGCTATTTGTCTACACCAATCCAGATTAGCGTATGAATTATTTGTTTCGAATTTTACATGAGAAAGCTTTGATCAGTGATAAAAATGAGTTATTGCTCACCTATTCAGCCGTGGGGGGTTGTGGCATGTGTTTTATTGGGTCGAAAGTGGTGTTGTTTCTTATTCCATTTCTGTTAGTTCAGTGCCTATTATGTGAGGTGCACGTGCTCTTCGTTATCATGAGGAATGGTGGATCTTATAGGTAGACCTTTTGGGGACTCATCAGTCGTTGAATATAATAGCTATGTTCAGAAGCAAGACGTTTGTATTTTTCTTAGGGTGCTTGTGCTGAATATTTAATTATGACCTAGGTAATTAATGTTTGTCATGTACGTAGCCCTAGGTATTATGCTCAGTCCATCAGTTTGTTTCTTCATTTTGGCTGTAAAAAACAAAATTAGGTGGAAGTTAATAGGACTCAGTGTGTATAATTCAGTCCATTGAATGAGCATTCATCAATTTGTTTATCTTCATTTTGGCTGCCATATAAACAAATTTGGTGAAAGTTAGTAGGATTTAATGTGTATAGATATACTGCAGTTCGATGAATGTTTAGTCTTCCTTTTTTTCTTCAATTGATTGCGCAGTTTTTTTCTTTTTCTATCACTTTTTAGTATTCATTGTTTAATTCCTAAAGTTACTAGTACACATATAGAAGAGCTTATCTTCAGTCATCATTGACAGTTTAGCCCATCAGTCTGGAGAGTTTAGTTCTATATCAGTAATTCAGACCTTCAATGTAACTGTCAGTTATCATTCATTCAGTTAGTCCCTAGTGCTCTCTAGCCACAAACTAATTCATCAAGCACTCCTGCACTTTTTCAGCCTTAGTAGTTCTCAGTATCTCTATGTATCAGTCACCAATCTTGTTTTCAGTTGCAGTTAGTAATTCTTGTTTTTCAGTTTTCACATTATTGTTTATTTTTGTTCTCAGTTATTGTCTAAGTTAAATTCTGTTTTTCTTGTTCATTTTCAGTCTTGGCTCTGTTTAGTTTTTCTTTTTGAAGTTTAATTTTTCATTTTGGGGTGTTATTAGTTTAATTCTCAGTCTTTGTCTCTTCTCATCAGTCTTTTTGCCGTCTATTCTTCAGTTTAGTCATTCTGTGTTGCAAAGAGAGCCTTGGCTCAGTGGTTGGGCGTGCGATTGTGCAGCCTAACGACCCAAGTTCAATTCCTAGAATTGACAGGTGATGCACAGGGGTTTTCCCCCATTTATTGAGAATCAAGTTTGATATATGGTGGAACCACTCATCAAAAAATATCTTGACACTCATTTAAAAATTTACGAGGACCATGTTTATCTTGGTACTCATACTAAAATGGTCGTATGCATCCCTAGTTGGTGCAGAGGCCGGGGAAGTGAAATTCTCCCCCAATTTTAGACCTACGCACCTTCAGAGCTTAGGCCACGATGATCCAGATCTCATCTCTCTCCTCCCCTCCGTCGCCCCCCGCATGCGCGACGAGGGGCACCAACCATAGCCGCCGGTCACCGGTCCTTCCTCTCCATCCCCTCCGCCGGTGGTCGGTGCCGGGCATTAGCCTGTGCTTGCGATGGCCGCGGCGGAGGCACTCCTCCCTCTGGCGGGTCATAGGGTGACGCGGGGCACCTTGACTCGAGGGTGTGACTCCGATCTGGACCGCGGCGGCGCCGATCTGGTTCATGAACGGCCCAGATCTGGACTACGATGGTGTGACGGTCGACCAGTGTGTGTGGTGGCAGTGTTGGCGACGACGATGGCTGGGGCGTGGCGGCGTAGGAGGCGGCGCGGGCTATGGGCGTGGCGGCCTGCCCTGTTTGGGCGGCGGCGACGCTACGGTCTGTTTTGACGAGTGCCGCCGGCGGTGGTGGCCATCTCTTCCGTCAGAGGTGGCCGGCATGTGGCTGGGTGGTCGGATCTCGAGATTCGTCATCTAGTCCCAGTTACGAGTCGGGGAGACATAGTTGCCGATGAAAACCGAGCAGTTGGCGGGCGATGGCGGCGTTTTGTGCCGTTACCAGGCATCGTCATGTAACTGTTGTTGACCCACTCGTGCTGCTTCGGGGGAAACCCTAGGATCTGGTCTTCCAGGTCGGACGATGGCGGTACTACGATGTCGTTTCTCTCTTGGGAGTATCGTTTGTGGAACAGCGTTGGAAGACAGAGACAGGAGGTGGAGTGGCTTCGTCTTGCACGGAGCTTCGGTGGAGCTGTCAAGTCATGCCCGACCGACAGATGCTACGCTGAGTCATACCTGGTTGGCAGGTGCTACGCACGATGGATCTTCCAGAGTCTTCGTGCCTGGACAGACGAGCGCAGGGCGGTGGCGCCGTTGGGCGCCGTGGTGGCGTCGACGGATGTCTGGACTAGCAAGGATGATGCGGATCTCTCTCCTGAAGATGGGTCAGTGGTCTGATGATGATGGCGGCTTCTAAAACGTATGCATGTGGTGTGCGATTTAGGTAGGCTGCACCGGCTGTTGACCCTGATACGTTATGTGGATGGATCGGCGACGACACCGTTTTATATATGGGAAGTGAGAGCACTCCACATTATCGAGTTTGTAGGTGTGAGTGGTGGCTTCAATTGGATTGATGTATGTTCTTGTCAAATCTTTGTGAAATAATTAATAAAGATGGCTCCATGCATTAATTGATGCAGAGGCCGGGGGTTTAACCTCCTTTTCAAAAAAAAAAATTCATTCTGTGTTTGTTATCTCGAGCCTCTTATCAAGGCGGCGAGGGGAATAGGAGTCATATTCATTAATTCATCGGTCAATCAGTTTCTCAGCTCTTTTTATTCATTTTCCAGTCTCTTCATTCACTCACCGGTTCATCAATGTTTTCTTCTTCAATCTTCATCTCTTTTATTTTCTTCATCACTGTCTTTTTCTTCAGTCATTAGTCTCTTTGTTCAGTCTTCTTTTTTTAGTTTTGATTAGTCCAGTAGTCATTGTCATGTCATCTTTACTCAGTTTTCAGTTTTTTTCCAGTAATTTTTTTTCTCAGTGTGCATCATATATTTTGATCTAGATTCTCATTTTCGATCACGCTTTTATATTCAGTTAGACTGACACATCTCGTTTTTCAAACATGAGCAAAAGGGAGCCTCGGCACTACTATGTACAAAACCTACAAGGCTGGCGGCATCATCTTCAAGGAAGAATGGAAGTGGTTTCTCAAGAGAGATGAGCTGAAGGTTGCCACAGCTGTGCTAATCATTATCAAGACTAGCACACACGATGACGCAAAGATGATAGTAGATGTCAATGTCAATTAAGAGATGGCTCTAACTCAGTAAGGAGGTGGGTTCAGATTTTTGGATTATCCTTAGTTCGTTCTCGAGAGCAGTCTCTCTGCTT